>NC_134862.1:13075000-13342500 GCF_049852395.1 Peromyscus maniculatus bairdii
AAGATGGCCAAGGATGAGATCCTGAAAGCTTGTTCAACTATCATGGAGCAAAGACCAAGAATTCAGCCACAAGGTGCTATGTGGATTTTTTTCTGAGAAATAAATGGGGCGGGGGGGGGGGGGACACTTCAGAAGAAGAAAAAGTCTTCCTTAAACCATACATAAGACAGTGTATTATGCTTTCTTAAAGTCAGTCATTGGCCAAGAGCATTTTATTTCTGGACAATTCCTTATTAAAATCAAATCACCTAGAATTGCCTTCTGGGAAATGCTGTAGCAGACGCTTATTAAACATGTACAATGCAGTTTGTTTTGCGTTTCTCTTAAGGGTAACAATTAACCTTTGAGGAGGCTGACCTTTCCTTCAAAGCAGGCCTGTTGACAGGCGCTCTCCAAGGTGCTGGGTAAATGCCTCGGAAAAGCGTTGGCTTCCCAGGGTACAGACAGGCCACCGCTGTTAACTGCCTTACCTCTTTCATGTTTTCCATCTGTGAAATGAAAGCATCATCTGCGGTATCAGCAACCAGCTTGTTTCAGGACAAGGCACCACCTCCAAGGGGTCCACATCTCACACATTCACAAGGGGACACATAAGCCACGCCTGGGCCAGCCCGAGATTATAAAGCTTTTCTGTCATTCCCTCAGACCCTACTTTGACCCAGTCAAGTCTAGTCTAGTGACTTCAGGCATTGAAGCTCATTGGTTTTTGTTTGTTTGGTTGGTTAGTTTTGGGGTTTTTCCATTTTGGAGGTTGAGGGGTGGTTGTTGTTTGTTTGTTTTTGTTTTTTGCAGGATCTCTTGTAGCTCAGAACGGCCTCCAACTGACCTGATGATGATCCCTGAATTCCTGATCCTCAAACTTCTACCTTCCAAGTGCTAATATTAGAGGGATGTACCACCTTGCCTTGCTGGAAGTAGTACATGCATCCCATGATTAAAATCTTTAATTTCCATAGATGTTCTTAGGAAACCCATCTGTTGTGGAATGTTATTTTAAGGTGTGTTACATTTGTTTATGCCCTGAAACATTTGTTTGATGATGCAAAGGTGTGTTACATTCTTTTATGTTGCATTTATTTAACTCTGTGAAGCTGTGTTACTGTGCCTGTCTAAAACACCTGATAGTCTAGTGTAGAGCTGAATGGCCAATGGCAAGGCAGAAGAAAGGATAGGCAGGGCTGCAGTCAGAAAGAATAAATATGAGGAGAAATCTGGCAGGAAAAGAAGAAGTAGCCAGAGAGAGAGGAGAACACCAGGGGACAGCCACACAGCCACACAGAGACACAGCCACACAGCCACACAGCCACTCAGCCACACAGCCACACAGCCACACAGCCACACAGCCACACAGCCACACAGTTACACAGCCACACAGCCACACAGCCACACAGCCACACAGCCACTCAGCCACTCAGCCACACAGCCACACAGCCACACAGCCACACAGCCACACAGCCACACAGCCACTTAGCCACACAGCCACACAGCCACACAGCCACACAGCCACACAGCCACTTAGCCACACAGCCACACAGCCACACAGCCAGCCATGGAGTAAGATTTACAGAAGTAAGACAAGGAAAAGGCCCAGAGGCAAAAGGTAGAAGAGATAAATTAAAGCTAAGAAAAGCTGGCAAGAAATAAGCTAAGCTAAGGCTGGGCATTTATAATCCAGAATAAACCTCCGTGTATGATTTATTTGGGGGCTGGGTGGTGGGCCCCCAAAAGACACAAAGAGTATAAAGAATGAAAACAAACAACATCAATATCTTTTTTTCTCTTTTTATTTTGTTTTATTTTACAATACCATTCAGTTCTACATATCATCCATGGGTTCCCCTATTCTCCCCCCTCCCACACCTTCCCCTTACCCCCAGTCTACCCCCCATTCCCACCTCCTCCAGGGTAAATCCTCCCCCGAGGACTGCGATCAACCTGGTAGACTCAGTCCAGGCAGGTCCAGTCCCTTCCTCCCAGACTGAGCCAAGTGTCCCTGCATAAGCTCCAGGTTTCAAACAGCCAACTCATGCAATGAGCACAGGACTTGGTCCCACTGCCTAGTTGCCTCCCAAACTGATCAAGCCAATCAACTGTCTCACCTATTCAGAGGGCCTGATCCAGCTGGGGGCCCCTCAGTCTTTGGTTCGTAGTTCATGTGTTTCCATTCATTTGGCTATTTTTTTTCAATAATTGAGTAAAACTGAAATTTATTATAAGCCACAGTCATCCTAGGGACCTCCATGCTATATATATAGCCTCTATGGTTCTATGGTTTGTGGTCTGATTGTTCTTTATTTTATATCTAGAATCCACTTATGAGTGAGTACATACCATGACTGTCTTTCTGGGTTTGGGTTACCTCACTCAGGATGATTTTTTCTAGTCCCATCCATTTGCCTGCAAATTTCATGCTTTCATTGTTTTTCTCTGCTGAGTAGTACTCCATTGTGTATATGTACCACATTTTTTCCATCCATTCTTCCGTTCATGGGTATCTAGGTTGTTTCCAAGTTCTGGCTATTACAAATAGTGCTGCTATGAACATAGCTGAGCATGTATCTTTATGGCATGAATCAGCATTCCTTGGGTATATGCCCAAGAGTGGGGTGGCGGGGTCTTGAGGTAGTTCGATTCCTAATTTTCTGAGAAACCGCCATACTGATTTCCACAGTGGTTGGACAAGTTTACATTCCCACCAACAGTGGAGGAGTGTTCCCTTTGCTCGACATCCTCTCCAACATTGGCTGACATTGGTGTTTTTGATTGTAGCCATTCTGACAGGTGTAAGGTGGTATCTCAGAGTCGTTTTGATTTGCATTTCTCTGATGATTAAGGATGTTAAGCATTTCTTTAAATGTCTTTCAGCTATTTGTAGTTCTTGTTTTGTGAATTCTCTGTTTAGCTCTTTAGCCCATTTTTTAATTGGACTGTTCAGTATTTTGATGTCTAGTTTCTTGAGTTCTTTATATACTGTGGAGATCAATCCTCTGTCAGATGTGGGGTTGGTGAAGATCTTTTCCCATTCTGTTGGCTGTCTTTTTGTCTTATTGACTGTGTCTTTTGCCCTGCAAAAGCTTCTCAGTTTCAAGAGGTCCCATTTATTAATTGTTGTGCTCAGGGTCTGTGCTGTTGGTGTTTTATTTAGGAAATAGTCTCCGGTGCCAATGCGTTCAAGACCCCGGCAGACCCTGCAATCTCCACACCCTGCCCCCATGCCCATCCGCCTGAGACCCCAGCCACTTCCTGAGACTTAGAGACTGGCCCCGAGCTCCCATCCTGCCCCTGACTTCCCATCTAGACAAGAGCTCCCATCCTGCCCCAGACTTCCCATCTGGACAAGAGAGAGAGAGACTTTCTGAATCTGTCAGCTCTGTCTGGACCAAGTGCGCTGATAAGACCAAGAACAAACCACAAGGAGATGGGCAGATGTCAATGCAGAAGTACATACAACAAAATGAAGAGCAATACAGTATCACCGGAAAATAGCCCTCCTCCAACATCTAGACCTGAACATCAAAAATAGGAAGAAGCAGCAGAAAACAGCCTTATGAATAACATCATGAAGAAGGTAGAGGCTTATATAGAAGAAAAGATAAACAAAACAATGGGAAGAACGCAATAAAAAACTAGAGGAAAGGACAAATAAAGAAGAAGAACACAATAAAGCCCTGGAAGAAAACAATAAAGCCCTGAAAGAAAATAATGAAAAAGCAATGAAACAGATGAAGGAAACAGTCCAAGACCTGAAAAGGAAAAGAGAAAAAATGAAGAAGACACAAACAGAGGCAATACTGGAAATAGAAAATCTGAGTAAATGATCAGGAACATCAGATGCAAGTATAACAGAAAGAATGCAAGAGAAGGAAGAGAGGATCTCTGGCATTGAAGATACAGTAGAAGAAATAAATTCATCAGTCAAAGAAAACACTAAAGCCAACAAAGTCATGACCCAAAATGCCCAAGAAATTTGGGACACATGAAAAGACCAAACCTACGAATAATAGGGATAGAAGAAGGAGAAGAATACCAATTCAAAGGCACAGAAAATATATTCAACAAGATCACAGAAGAAAACTTTCCCAACTTAAAGAAGGAAATGCCTATTAAGATACAAGAAGTCTATAGAACACCAAACAGACAAGACCCCCCAAAAGAGTCCCCTCGACACATAATAATTAAACAACTAAACACACAGAATAAAGAAAGAATATTAAGAGCAGCTAAGGAAAAAGGCCAAGTGACTTATAAAGGGAAACCCTTCAGAATAACACCCTATTTCTCAAGGGAGACTTTGAAAGCCAGAAGGACCTGGACAGATGTAATGCAGACAATAAGAGACCATGGATGCCAGCCTAGACTAATATACCCAGCAAAATTTTCAGTCATCATAGATGGAGTGAACAAGACATTCCAAGACAAAGCCAGATTTAAACAATACTTATCCACAAACCCAGCCCTACAGAAAGCACGAGAAGAAAAATTCCAACCTGGGGAAGTCAGATACCCCCTCGAAAACACAGGCCATAGCAGTAAACCCCAAAGAAGAGAAGTACACACACACTATCCCCAAAATATAACAGGAATGAACAATCACTAATCATTAATATTCCTTAATACCAATGAACTTAATTCACCTATAAAAAGACATAGGCATACAGAATGGATACTAAAGCAAAACCCATCTTTCTGTTGCATACAAGAAACACACCTCAAATTCAAAGATAGACACTACCTAAGAATAAAAGGCTGGGAAAAGACTTTCCAATCAAACAGTCTTAAGAAACAAGAGGGTGTAGCCATCCTGATATCCAGCAAAATAGACTTCAAATTAAAATCAATCAAAAGAGATCAAGAAGTGCATTACATATTCATCACAGGAAAGATCCACCAAGATGAAGTTTCAATTCTGAACATTTATGCCCCAAACACAAGGGCACCCACATATGTAAAAGAAACATTACTAAAGCTTAAACCACATATAAAACCCCACACATTAATAGTGGGAAACTTCAGCACCCCACTTTCACCACTGGACAGATCTCCCAAAATGAAACTTAACAGAGAAATAAAGGACTTAACTGATGTCATGACTCAAATGGATTTAATCCATATCTACAGAACATTCCATCCTAACAAAAAAGAATATACTTTCTTCTCAGCACCCCATGGAACCTTCTCTAAAATTGACCACATACTTGGCCACAAGGAAAATCTCAACAGATACAAAACAATTGGAATAACCTCCTGTGTTCTATCAGACGACCATGGTTTAAAGTTAGATTTCAAGAACAACAAAAACTACAGAAAACCTACAATCTCATGGAAACTGAATAATACTCAACTCAATCACCAACAGGTTAAGGAAAAAATAAAGAAAAAAATTAAAACTTCCTAGAGATGAATGAAAATGAAGACACCACATGCCCAAACTTATGGGACACTGTGAAAGCAGTGCTAAGAGGGAAAATCATAGCACTAAATGCCCACATAAAGAAGTTGGAGAAATCTCACACTAGTGACTTCACAGCACACCTGAAAGCTCTAGAACAAGAAGAAGCAAAGTCTCCCAGGAAGAATAGATGCCAGGAAATTATCAAAGTGAGAGGTGAAATCAGTAAAATAGAAACAAGGAGAACAATACACAAAATAAATGAAACAAAGATTTAGTTCTTTGAAAACATCAACAAGATAGACAAGCCCTTATCCAAACTAACCAAAAGACAGAGAGAGAGCATCCAAATTAACAAAATCAGAAATGAAAAGGGGACATAACAACAGACAATGAGGAAATCCAGAGAATCATCAGGTCATATTTCAAAAACCTCTACTCCACAAAACTGGAAAATCTAAAAGAAATAAATAATTTTCTGGATAGGTACCACATACCTGAGTTAAATCAAGACTAGATAAACTATTTAAATAATCCAATAACCCCTAAGGAAATAGAAACAGTCATTAAAAGTCTCCCAACCAAAAAAAGCCCAGGACCAGATGGTTTCAGCGCAGAATTCTACCAGATCTTCAAAGAAGAGTTAATACCAATACTCTCTAAATTGTTCCACACAATAGAAACAGAAAGAACAGTACCAAACTCCTTTTATGAGGCTACAATTACTCTGATTTCTAAACCAAACAAGGATACAACAAAGAAAGAGAACTACAAACTGATCTCTATCATGAACAATGATGCAAAAATACTCAATAAAATACTGGCAAACAGACTCCAAGAACACATCAAAACAATTATCCACCATGGATGATCCACCAGGAATGTGAGGATGGTTTAACATAGGAAAGTCCGTCAATGTAATCCACCATATAAACAAACTCAAAGAAGAAAAACCACATGATCATCTCACTAGATGCAGAAGATGCATTTGACAAAATCCAAAACCGCTTCATGATAAAGGTCTTGGAGAGATCAGTAATACAGGGAACATACGTAAATCTAATAAAGGCAATTTAGAGCAAGCCAACAGCCAACATCAAATTAAATGGAGAGAAACTCAAGGCAATTCCACTAAAATCAGGGAAAAGGCAAGGCTGTCTGCTCTCCCCATATTTATTCAATATAGTACTTGAAGTTCTAGCCAGAGCAGTAAGACAACATAAGGAGAGAGATTAAGAGGATACAAATTGGAAAGGAAGAAGTCAAGCTTTTCTTATTTACAGATGACACGATAGTATACTTGAGTGACCCCAAAAATTCAACCAAGGAACTGATACAGCTTATAAACACCTTCAGCAACATAGCAGGATACAAGATCCACTCAAAATAATCAGTAGCCTTCCTATATACAATTGACAAACAGGCTGAGAAGGAAATCAGAGATACATCACCCTTTACAATAGCCACAAATGATATAAAATACGTTGGGGTAACACTAACCAAGCAAGTGAAGGACCTATATGACAAGAACTGTAAGTCCCTGAAAAAAAGAAATTGAAGAAGATGTCAGAAAATGGAAAGATCTCCCATGCTCATGGATAGGCAGGACTAATTTAGCAAAAATGGCAATTTTACCAAAAGCAATCTACAGATTCAATGCAATCCCCATCAAAATACAAACACAATTCTTCATATACCTGGAAAGAATACTACTCAACTTCATATGGAAAAACAAAAAACCCAGGATAGCCAAAAGAATCCTGTACAATAAAACAACCTCTGGAGGCATCACGATCCCTGACTTCAAGCTCTACTATAGAGCTACAGTAATAAAAACAGCTTGGTACTGGCATAAAAACTGACATATGGACCAGTGGAATCGAACTGAACACCCTGACATTAATCTGCATACCTATGAATATATAATTTTTGACAAAGAAGACCAAACTATACAATGGAAAACAGAAAGCATCTTCAACAAATGGTGCTGGCATAACTGGATATCAGTGCGTAGAAGGCTTCAAATAGATCCATATCTATCACCGTGCACAAAACTTAAGTCCAAGTGAATCAAAGACCTCAACATAAATCCAGCTACTCTGAACCTGATAGAAGAGAAAGTGGGAAGTAGTCTTGAATGCATTGGCATAGGATATCACTTCCTAAATATAACACCAGTAGCTCAGACACTGAGAGAAACAATCAATCAATGGGACCTCTTGAAACTGAGAAGCTTTTGTAGCGCAAAGGATATGGTCAACAAGGCAAAGCAACAGCCCTCAGAATGGGAAAAGCTCTTCACCAACCCCACATCTGACAGAAGACTGATATCCAGAATATATAAGGAACTCAAGAAATTAGACATCAAAACTACTAACAGTCCAATTAATAAATGGGCTATAGAACTAAACAGAGAATTCTCAAAAGAGGAAACTCAAATGGCTGAAAGACATTTATGGAATTGCTCAACAACCTTAATCATCAGGGAAATGCAAATCAAAACAACTCTGAGATGCCACCTTACACCTGTCAAAATGGCTAAGATCAAAAACACTGAAGACAGCTTATGCTGGAGAGGATTTGGAGCAAGGGGAACTCTCCTCCACTGCTGGTGGGAATGCTGCTGGTGGGAACTCTCCTTCACTGCTGGGGGTAATGAAGGGCGAGGTTCGAGGGAAAGAGAGCTTGGGGAAGCGGGAGATCCCAGCTGGATCAAGAACAGAGAGGGACAACAAGGAATAGGAGACGATGGTAAATGAAGACCACATGAGAATAGGAAGAAGCAAAGTGCTAGAGAGGCCCACAGAAATCCACAAAGATACCCCCACAATAAATTGCTGGTGATGGTCAAGAGACAGCCAGGACTGACCTACTCTGGTGATGGGATGGCCAAACACCCTAATTGTCGTGCCAGAAACCCCATCCAATGACTGAGGGAACTGGATGCAGAGATCCATGGCTAGACCCTGGGTGGAGCTCCGGGAGTCCAATTGGTGAGAAAGAGGAGGGTTTATATGAGCGAGAGTTGTTGAGACCAAGGTTGGATAAAGCACAGGGACAAATAGCCAAAGGAATGGAAACACGTGAACTATGAACCACTGGTTGAGGGGCCCCCAACTGCATCAGGCCCTCTGAATAGGTGAGACAGTTGATTGGCTTAATCTGTTTGGGAGGCATCCAGGCAGTGGGACCAGGTCCTGTGCTCAGTGCATGAGCTGGCTGTTTGAAACCTGGGGCTTATGCAGGGAAGCTTCGCTCAGCCTGGGAGGAGGGGACTGGACCTGCCTGGACCAGGTTCATCTCAGTCTTTGGGGGAGGGTTTGTCCTGGAGGAGGTGGGAATGGGGGGGTGACTTGGGGTAAGGGGAGGGGGCGGGAGGGGGGAGAACAAGGGAATCCATGGCTGATATGTAGAACTAAATTATATTGTAAAATAAAATAAAACTAAATTAAAAAAAACAAAATTGGAAATTTAATTTCTACTGAACACATATCACTTTTGTACCGACACATGGCTGGAAACTTGTAAGTTGGACCCTATTAAGTTGGGAACTGTTTGGATGCAAATCATCTCGTCATTTTATCCTAGAGCCACAAGGTATGAAATGTTCACCATACAGAGACTTGGTAGAGTTTTCAGAGCCCGGTTCTGAGGAGCACAGTCAGGAAGCCCTCTTCCCTGTCTCCCTCATCTCAGGACCTTCCACAAGGCACACTCAGGTGAGGGGGTGAGGAAGGAGTACATAGAACTCTGTTCCTGAGACCAGAGGAGGGCAGAGGGATACAGAATCTTCACAGGAAGAACAGAGACAACCAGCACACAGTACATGCCCAGGACAGCATCACACTGAGCAGAGCTCACTGTGTTCTTTTACAGCAGTGAAATAGAGGCATGAAATCCTGCACCAGGGACTCTCAGCATGTAGGAGCAGAAGCAAAAAGTAGAGAGAAGACCATGAACCAAGGTCGTAAAAAACAGAAGCTTCAAAGAACAAGAAATTTGGCTTCTGTTCTTCTCACTTCTACTTAAAAGCTGAGCCACCATAGATAATCTATTAACCTCTCTGTTCCCTAGATGACTCATCTGTAAAAGAATGGCAATGTGCCTTCATTGCAGAAGTGAAGCCAGGCATATGAAGTTGCTGTATAGTTATTTCCTCCTACTTAAAACATTAAGACCCATAAAGTGTATTAATGTATTTTCTGTTGCTACAATAAACTGCTCTGATAAAAATAACTGAACAACAATGTGATTATTTTGGCTTATGGTTCCAGAGGAATATGGTCCATCATGGTGGGAAAGCATGGCAATAGGAACGAGAAGCTGGCTGATCACATTCATCTACCCACAAGGAGCAGAGAGAAGGAGCAGCGAGTGGGATCAAGCTACAAAACTTCAAAGCCAGAACCTAAAGTTACATAATTCCTCCAGTAAAACTCTACCTCCATTACCTGCCCAAACAGTGACACCAACCAGGTACCAAGTGTTCAAATATATGAGCCTATAGGGGACAGTTCTCATTCAAACAACTGCAGGACATACATGAAACTTACAAGTCTCGGAAACTTCTGAAACTTACAAGATGCATAAAGGCTCCACCCCCAGGTTATAGGCACCGTAATAATTGGCAGGGAGATGAGACTTTCTCACCAGCCAGGCTACATACGGACTGCCCAGAAACCCCCAGTTCTTCTGAGTGATGCTGAGGTGGGCTTTCAGTGAAGCAGCTGACTTTGAGTCGCCCGTGTTTCTTTGAATAACAACACATTCACTAATTCACTCAGCTAAACTTAAGGAGAATCAGTTGTTTGTTTCTTTGTTTTGGTCTGTCATTGATGTCCTATTAAGATGACATTTGTTCATATATCCCACAAGAAGCCACACAACAGAAGGGAATTTCCAGAGGAGATGTGAAAAGACAGCATTCGGTGAGCCACAGTTGATCATGTCTACACAGCAGGGCACATGCTGGATGACAGCAAGTGGAGCAGGTAACCCAAAGCTCCACTGGAGCTTCTCAGAGTCTAGTAAGGAAAAAAGAAAGGCAGAAAACACAGATCTGGAAGGCAGAAAATGGTAACACACTAGGAAGCAGAGATGGATCCCCAGCACTCAGCCTTGAAGGGATCCAGGCTGGCAGGGAGGAAACTGCTGAGGAGCAGCACACAATGAAATCTCTGAGAGGTATTTTCAGGAAGTTCAAGGCAACTCAGCAGGATAAAACCTAGAAGTTCCTAGCATAGAAGCCAGGAAGTAAGGCCAAGGAGACAAGAACCAGACAGATCAGAGCGGGCAACAAAAATCATGCTCAAGAGTTGGGATCATACACACCTAGAGGAGTAATGAGCTTTGTGGGATGGGGAAGATGGCTCAGTCAATGAAGCATTTGCTGTGAAGGTTGATCTCTGGTCTCCACATATATATGCACACACATATACCTCCATCTGCACATACAAGTTTATACACATACATACACATGTATGCACAAAAATAGATAATTAAATAATGAAAAAACACTTTAAAAAACTAAAGGCAGGGCAAAGAGAAAAGGAGAGGTCCTGCCAGCAGAAAGAGTAGCTATTCACCCAAGATTCTGAAGATGCCCCTGTGGCCACAGGGCTGAGACACAGCAGGATATATGTTTAGGAAACATCCTGAGCAAAGGGTGGGAACCTCCGACTGGCCCAGGGGAAAGCAAGCCACAGAGATCTATGGTCAGCAGTACATGACCACCAAAGGATGGTTCAGTGACTGGTATATTCATCCAAGGCACACACTGGGTAAACCTCTCCTCCCCTCACAGAAAACAATATGCAAGAATACCCTGAAAAGAATCCACTACCAATGAAAAAGCCACAAAATGAATCTTCTTTTATCAGATAATGAGGGTGTTATTCATGAGCTTCGCAAGATAGACTATCACAAATACTGATTCTAAATGAGATGAGGAATGCAGGATCATCACAAAGCATGTATTCTTCACACTACACACACCCCACACCACACACACACACACACACACACACACACACACACACACACACACACACACAGACACATACACACACACCTCCATAAGTTCCAGACACAACTAAAATGCACAGGTAACAAAACCATGGAGAGAGGGAGATGGAAAATATTGGTTCGAGACAGATGGTTAACAGTGAGGAAATACTAACATTGATTTCTCCTTCGACAGCCCCAAAAGTCATCAAGCCAAGCAGACAACTCAATTAGCAAGCCGTGCTTCAAGCAGGGTACCGAAGGAAAAGATAGCTGTGTTGAACATGTGCAAACTCTGCTCAGATCAATTGAAAATCATTTCCCCTCTTCTGGACTTAGGATGGATTTTAAACAGATTGGAATAAAAGGATTGCTGTGTCCTCTCACAGCGCACTTGAACATGCAGTGGCTCTAAGCTGCAGAATCCCAGGAATCCCAAGGGAAGAATGAGCGGGATGAGGGGTGGGGTGGGGGGGTGGGGGGGTGGAGTGTAGAGAGAGGACCTTCCCTTCCAAGTAAAGCATTTGCTGTGCAAGCATGAGGACTGGAGTTTGTGTCACCAGAACCCATGTAATGCCAAACACGGCAGTGTGTCTGTAAGCCAGATGTGAGAGGTAGAGGAAGAAAAATTCCTTGATGCTTACAGACCAACTAGCCTTGTGCGTGCAGCAGTGAACAAGACTCTCTGTCAGACAAGGTGGATGAAAAGGACCAACACCTGATGCTCCCTGACCACCACTTGCATATCAGGTGGTCATGCACATGCACTCACACCCACACACCCACAAACCCACATTAATTTATATCTGCTAATAAGGCATAGAGGGGTCACAGCCAAGGAGACAGAGACAAGAATACAGGCCCTGGGTGCCCAGTGTCTTTACCACAGCACTGAAATCATTCCAGTCCCAGCAGGAAAAAACAATGCTAACCTTCATTTGGTCTGGATGAGCAACCCACTGAGGCAAGAACCAGACTGAATTGTGTAACAGCCCATGCATCATTGTATAAAAAGGCAGAGTAATCCAAGCTAGCACAAAACAGCCACTTATTTGAGTTTCCAGGAGTGGGAGGAGAAGGGGAAACAAGAGATGTTAGTCAGAAAGAAATTAGCAGTGATGGAGGGTTAAAAGATCTGGATGTCTCAGGGGGTCACAGGAGTGTCATGGAGGAGAGAAGGGCTCATGAAATCCCATCCCTCTGTGAGATCTATAAGGAGCTAAATGTTATAGAGAGCGGAGATGTTTTCTTCAGTGGGGTATCCACTGGTAAGTTGCCCATGTTTCTGTGAACTACACTATTTAAAATCACTGGGTAAGTAAGAACCACAAAAAGACATGAAAGTAGGAAAGAGCTGGCTGGGAAGACAAAGAAGACAATCAGGGCTGGGGGAGAAGATAAGAGGGAAACAGGGTGGGAATGATCAAAGTATACTCTTCAAATGTATAAAAACATCATAATGAAACAGTGTGATGTGTCATTGATATATATGCTAAAAATATAAATAAGTAATAAAAAATTAACAGAAAACTTACCATGGGAGTAAATTTTCCATGACACCATCACAAAAAGGTGACACACTAGCCAGCTTTCCACCACTGTGACAAAACAGCCGAGTTCACCAAAGGAGGGAAGATTTAGTCTTACTCAGTTACAGTTGATTTGGTCCAAGGCTGGCTAGCTCCATTTCTTTGGGCAATAGTGGCAGGAGTGTGGGACACAGCTCAGTCTGTGGCCATCAGGAAACATCTGAGCCTGGCAAAGGAAGAGCATCCTTTACTGCACTCTCGGTGATACTGGGAAAAGCATTCCTCTTCCCACCATCATTGCTGTGGCCTCTTGTTCTCAAGATCTATGACAAACAAACCTAAGACAGCACGGTGTCTTTATTAAAGAGCCAACTTCCCAGCCAGTCTGTTCAGGTCCTAGAAAGCCTGATTCTCCTGTGGAGTGTTTCAGTCATCTCAGCAGCAAACAGAAATGTTGATATTCTGAGCTATATTTCCTTTCTAAGCCAGAAACACCTATTTACTCATATTCCAACTATTTTGCTTTCATTATTACTTTTGAATACTCAATTGTGCCCTGCTTTTATGAGACCCCCTAATCTTCAGCTCAGAAGGCCTGAAATTGTCAATGGGTTTAAATTAATAGCAGTTTTATTGGCTCATTATATCTGACATCTGGATGGAAGTGCAAAGCAATAACTATTAGGTGATAATCACAGTCATCTCTGATTAGAAACTAATAACATTAGTTATTCAACTCTCAACGTGACTGCCATGAAGCTTGATCAAAGGCAAAAGATGCAGGGCTACTGTGATGGAAAGAGGGCCTGGCATGTGCTGGAGCCTCCTTCCTAGGACTGGCTGAATGGGACCACTAGCAAACTGTCATTTACAGCACCAAGGAAACGTCTGGTTTTGTAACAGGAGAGAAAAATAACAACATGTAAAAGTGGTGTTACTTGAATGGAAACACACGGGAAATAATATGACCCCACATTTTCCATGTGTTTCCCATATTTACAAACAATTCTCCAAGATTCAATTTTCCTTTCAACATTAACCTTCTTGGAATGCATGTGTAGTACAGCAAACCTGTTCAAATCCTGGGAAGTCATTGATCCCTACAGTGGAACCTTCCAATGTGCCTTCTAAATATTTGTGTTTATGTTTATAACCATGGATCTGGACTGCTCTCAGCCTTAGCCAGAAAAACTTCTTTTTGCAGTGTGGAGCCATCAGTGCAGAGACTCGTAAGTGGTCACAGTGCTGAGCATAAGTGACTGGGAGTCTCTCAATACAGCATCTTTATCATGCACCTCTCTGAGGCTCATGGAACTCCTGGAAGGGAGAAAGACTGTGCAAGCTGGGGACTGAAAGGAGGCCCATGAGGTGTTGTCCTCTGGATATGACATGGCTGTCGCACTCACTCATGAGCTCACCACAGCTGAGTTACCCCCACAAGCTCGAGCCAGCCAAAATACGAGCATAGATGGGTGAGGAGCTCATGAGGCCTCACCCCCATCTGAGGAGCGATTGGCTGTGGATGGCTGCTGGGAGAGAGACAGTCATTTTTCTTTGAGGATGTGGCTTTTGGTAGGTTCCCATTCTCCAGTGGATGCTCCCACCCACGCACATATGGGCAGCACTAATTGGATTTAATGGGTTGTTAAAAAGAAAAGGAAGGTGTGGGTCAAGGGGGTGTCAAAGAAATGAGGAGGAGAACATGAAGCTGGGAGAGAGTGTTTGGGGGGATCCTGAGGCAGGTGAATGGAGAAAATGGAAGGGTGGATATTATCATATTTCACTATACACATGTGTAGACTTATGGTGATGTATTGTGTTCCCCAATATACTGTGTCTCCCAACAAAATTTACCTGAGGATCAGAGGAAAAGGCCAGCCACTATATTAACATAGAAGTCAAGCAATGCTGGCACACATTTTTAATCCTATCACTTGGGAGGGGGGAATCTGTCTGCATCTCTGTGAGTTCAAGGCCACACTGGGGAACAGAGCCAGGCATGGTGACACATGCCTTTAATTCCAGCACCAACCATAAAGGTCTGGAGGTCTGTACAAACAGACAGGAAGTGACAGAGCTGGGCAGGAAGAAGAAATGATGTAGCTGGGCTGACAGAGCAAATGAGAGAATAGAACAGAAAGGCATATAGGTGTGGGTAGACAGGAAGTAGCTATCTTGGGAAGCTGCGAAGTTGGTGAGGTAGGTTAGCTGCTGGCTTTTTCTATTTCTATTGATCTCAGGTTTTCACCCCTATATCTGGTTTCATGTTTTTTTTTATTTAATAAGACCTTTTAGCAATTTGTCTATATAGAATTCTCAATAAGTTGTTTAAATACAAAAAGTGTGCTCCTGTCTTGCTCTCAAAGTAGTAATTTCTGATGTTTAATGAGCATTCACCATGGGTCAGTCTCTCCTCCAGCACCTTGCATACATTGTGGCAAACCATTTTCTCTACAAGTACAGTGAGTCCCTTCATACATCCTGGTATACACTGTCTTCTCTGCAAGTATGCTGAATTGCTTCTGCTTATAATCCCACTCACAAGCAGTGAACTTAGACAGAGACATAGCTAGCTCAACAGTGAGTAGCCAAGATTTGAATCCCAAATTCCCACATTCTGGCCTCTATACTGCCTGCAGTGTGTGTGTGTGTGTGTGTGTTGTGTGTGTGTGTGTGTGTGTGTGTGTGTGTGTTCACATGTGTGTTAATGCATTTGCACACATGTGTGAAGGATAGAGGACAAACTTGAATATTGTTCCTCAGGAGTCATCCACCTTGTTTTTTGAGATAAGCACTATTCCTGGCCTGGAACTCATCAGGTAGGCAGGCTGGCTAGCCAGAAGCCCCAGAGATCTTCCTGTGTCATTTCCCCAGCACTAGGATTACAGGCATGTACCACCACCACCCTCTTCTTTATTTGGTTCAAAGGACCAGACCCAGGTGTCCCTTCTTTCATGGCAAGTACTGTTGAGGGTCATTCTATCTGGATACCCCTTGGGGGAGGAGGTGAGAAGGTGCAGCATCAACGACACATACACTGGGAGTCAGATGAGAAGCAAACAGTGGATTCACTTATTGCAAATATGAGGAGAGACTATGCACCCCCTCCTGATTTCCCAATGACAGCTGTAGATTCTTAGCTGTGTTGTCTCTTTCTCGTTGGCTCCCAGCATTCTGTTGGTGATGTGTCACCAATCACCAGGTGTAGTAGCAGACTCCAAGTTGGCTCAGCAGGAAGTAGCTAGCACACATACCTATGCGCACTACTGGGAACAGAGAAGCTGTAGTTTTATCAGGCTAGCTGACTGCACTCCTCTTATAAAGCACTTTTGTGGGAGGTAAAAAAGTCTCCATGCACACAGATAAGCACTGGAGAAGCCTGGAAAGTTAAACACGCAGGCATCCCTCAAAGAAAGGGAATGTTTAACCTGTTCCTCTTAGAATGCTGGGAATGGATATAGTTTACCACCTGGTGATCCTTTGCTGTCTGGTGAGCCTGTGTCTTCCAGAATGAGTGCTTTACTTATTCCAGACCCTTTCCCCCAAAATTATGAGCATTGCTTTTAGGCCATAAAACCCACTCTTGTGACTGATGCCACTTGTGCTTTACAACAGCCTACAAGACTTCTGTGTTATCTTAGGGCCGGGCCAGGCCTGACATCCACAGGTACTACATTTTCAATCTTCCTAGACCCTAAATCTTGGACACTATCTCTGAGACAACAGTACCTGTCTTTGTGAAAAGCCATATGTACTTTGTAAAAAGTCTCAATGTAATCAGGTCTTAAAATTGTTGTGTACTTGAGACTGACTTAATTGTTACAAGAAAATTTTGTTTTCCAAAATTGTGCTGTGCTTAAATATGGCTAATAAAAATGATATGAAGTCCTGGCCCAGAACCAGTACCAAAATTGGGCTGAATCAAGTTTCATTCTTGTCTTTTTGTGGATCATTTCCCTGCCTACTGTAAAGCCCGCAGGGACCCTTTATTACCAACTATGTTATCTCCCCCTCCTCTGACATTCTTGTGTCCATTTAGCAGCCAGGATTTTTATCAAGCACGTGTAATTTACTAAGAACTTTCCCATAAGCTTCAGCAGCTATGGAATGGAATGCAGAGGAAGAGGGGCATTGAAACTAGGCAGCGCCAACTGATTTGCTCATATGATAATAGTTTCCTGAGTTCTGGTCCCCTTCCTCCAAAACAGCCCAAGGGATCATGTCAGAGTGTGATGCAGGTCCTGCCATCCCTGAGCTCTTAACCACTAATCTGCCTACCGTTCACATTGCAGGACAAATTCAGCAGACTCACAGTTGCCCATGGCTGCCTTCTTCTGTTTCCCTCTATCATGCTGCATCCTCACCTGTGATACCTGCCCCATTCTAGCCAAGCTGGACTCACAGGCCTCCTCTCTACTCAATAAACAAAACTGAAATTCATACCTCAGGACCTTTGTACCTGCTCTTAGGTCATCTAGAATGTTCTATCCAGATTGCCCCTCTGTTTCTTCTTCTCATTTAAATGCTTTGATTAATAAATGGCAAGTGATGTATAATTATGGCATATAACATGATGTTTTATACACATATGCATGGGGTGATTAAACCATACCAATTAACCATTCCCCATACAATGACTGCTCTGTGTTGAGAACATTTATAAACATATTCTTGAAAGGTGGTCATCTAGGACCATGAGAAAGTACAAGTGTAGGTATCCCCTAGTGACATTACTGAGAATCCTTGGTCTCATGTCCTCATTTTCTGACTCAGTGCATCAAGGGAGACAGGCACCAGTGGCTCTGGTGCAAGCTTTCTGCAAGCTGGTTTAGGAATTTAGTAAGCAGTCCTATGACTTCCTCAAACTGAAGGCGATTTGCTTTGTTTTTTTTTTCAGAGGCCTGCTCTGCGATGATGTGCTCTGAAGATCAAGCTCATTTGACATTCCTCTGGACTAATGGGGGTAATCACTTCTCCTCAGCTTCCTGGACACATTAGGGAAGCAGACGAGCTGAGTATTTAGAAGACAAGATGCATTTGCAATATCGGCAATGAGTTTGCTTGCTCCTGTCACTGTATGTGTGTGCACTCACACACACATGCATGCACACACATGTACTCACATGCATTCACTAAACACATGCACACACCTGCACAAGCACATCTTTGTCACATGCATCTGGGAAGTTCTTCTCCTATAATCACAAATGTCCTCATGTTACCTATCCCATCACCTGTGGTAAGAATGACCCATTTCACAGTAAAACAAAGTCTATACATCTAGTAAGGAGAGAGGAAGGCCATGGAAAAAAGAAAAATAACAACTCTTTATTACTATAGTTATCTGAAAACATAAGGGCATCTGGGAAGCCCCCCTTTCTGTGTGTGTGTGTGTGTGTCCAGATGTGTGTATGTGTGTGTGTGTGTATGTGTGTGTGCAGGTGTTCAGGTGTGCATACATATGTCTGTGAATATGCAGAGGCCAGAAAGCCCCTCAGGAAATCTGTCCACACACATTTTAAAATAGACTCACTTGCTGTCCTACAACTCACCCACTAGGCTAGGCTTGCTGGCCAGTGAGCCCTAGGAATTCTCCTGTCTCCACTCTTTCTTCAGCACTGAGATCTGGGGCATGTGCCACCAACCCTGGCATTTTAATGTGTGTTCTTGGGATCAAATTCCCTCCTCCTGCCTACAAGTCATCTCTACCAGATTTCTATATGCTTCTTAATTTAGTTTTGTGGGTGATTCTCCATCATGATTTTTTTTTATTTTGAACATTTCCCAGGACTCTCTCTCTTGGGAACACTGCACATATGCAGGTCTCTGATAGAGGAAGTCATGGATCATGACAGTCTCCTCACAGAAAATGCACACCATACAACAGAAAGATGGCATTGAATTAACTTAAGCTTCTCCTTGTAGCCATGGCCTGTGAAGAACATGAGAAGACACACAACATGAGAAGCCACAGCTTTCCCCAGGGTCAGTAGAGCCACATACCTGATTCTCCACCACACTTGGGCTTTGGGTGTCCTCAGAAAGAATAACACCTTCATGCCCCAGCCCAAAGCTGTTGAAGGTCAGTTGAATATCCTGGGTCCACTTGTTACTACTGATGTTCTCTTTGTCCTCATGAGTTTCCCAGTTTATAAATGTTCTCCAGAAGTAACCATCCCTCCCCAAAATCACAGTGAATAAGAATTAAAGACTTTCTTCTCTCAAAGTAAATGCTTTTTTGGTTTATTATATAAACCACTCATTTATTTACTTACTTATCTTGTCTGTCTGTCTTTCTTGGGGTTTGGTGGGCTTGGAGAGAACTTGGATCCGGCAGTTCTCTCCTCCTACCAAGTAAGTCTAGGGGAACGAACTCATCAGACTTGGCCGCCAGTGCCTTTACCCACTGAGCCACTTTCCTGGTCTCACACACTTCTTGTATCATGACTGGAGTCTCAGGTTCATCCCAACACTTTGCTAAATAACCAGGAGACAGAGTTGGCAAAATGAAATTAGTTTATTTACACTTGGGCCAGAACTGGGAAGAGAAAGAAATCTTATTTTCTCTCTGCCTTGCCTTTGGCACTGTTACAATTTATAAGAGAGATAAAAGCTGAGAAAATATGCACATGGAGACTTTGCTGTCAGATAAGAAGTTGTCCTGGCTGAAATGGTGAATCTTTTCTTGGGGAACAGCCCTTCCTCTGACTCCACAGGTTCAGCCTGTTCTCGTCTTCAGCATGGGGTTTCCTGGGAAAAACTAAGTCCCCTGTCACAATTATATGGTGGCAGCTACTTCATCAGGTGGATGAAATTAAATTGCTTTATCTGCTGAAGAAAGAGGGTCACCAAAATGCTACTGGTCTCCTTTCCCAGATAACGTCTCCAACACAAGAAGCTCATGAAAGTGACAGAGGGGACATGCCTAGACGCTGAAAAAAAGCCCTGGCTACAAGAGTCCTGTCATTCACTCCTGTAGGAATTTGCACTCCCCACAAAACACAGTGCAGAAAACTTGCAGATTTGAATGTTGGTTTGGGGCCAGCAGATGGGGAAGACTCCTGAGACACAGACAACAAACGACGGGAATGTGGGAGCCAGGTGTGGCAGTTAGTACTGCCACCACTTCGATTCTTTGAATAGAATCAGCAAAGTGAGACCTGTGTGAAATATCCCAGTTTATAAACTTAAAAACTTTTGTCTCAAGGTGTACTGTGTGTGCCAAACGAAACCCATTTTCTAGTCGGATATGTAATAGGATTTTAGATACATATCTACCAAACTGAAACATCCTGACCAGCAGGTGGCTCAATGACCATGGACTAGGTTAAAATGAGGTGTGTGATGCTTGGATGTGCCTATGTATGTGTGTGCGGGTCAAGAGAGGAGGGCTGCACAAACACATGTGTGTGCTTGTTGACACCAGAGATCAACCTTGGCTGTCCTTCCTCAGATACTGTCCACTCCAAGTTTTTTAATTAATTTATTTACTTTTATGTGTATGGGTGTTTTGCCTGCATGAATGTCTGTGCACTGTGTGGGTGTGTGCTGGTGTTCACGAAAGCCAAAAGATGGTGTAGGATCCCCTAAAACTGGGGTTACAGATGATTGAGAACCACCATATGGGTGTGGGGAATCAATCCTGGGTGTTCTGAAAGAGAAGCCATTGCTTTTTACCACTGAGCCCTGCCTCCCTTGGTATTTGTTTGTTTGCTTGTTTGTTCAGAGAGGCTCTCTCACTGGCCTAGAATTTACCAATTCCACTAAACCCCAGCCATTAAGAATCCTGCTGTCTCCACATCCTTACTGTCAGGGTTACAAACACACACCACCACAGCCAGATTTTTCACTTGAGTTCTAGGGATCAACCCAGGTTAAGTTCCAATGACAAATCATTAACTGACTAAGCCATCTCTTCCTGTCCCGTCATACTACTGATATTAAAAACCCCGAGCTTAGTGAATACCTGGGAGGCCATTCTGTATGCCGTTACTAGGAAAGGATATTCTTGTCTGAGGACTGGGAAGAATTGGTTGCTATGTTCTACAAGGCTCAGTTATTGAAGAATAACCAACTACAAAATAATGAGAGAAAATAGTATTTATTGCTTTGTTGTACAGATTAAGATATATTCAGAGAAAAAAAAAAGTCAAAACAAAACAAAACAGTTGAAAGGTGCCCCATAAATCTAAATTCCCAGCTGGAGAGACAGCTCAGTCAGTAAATTGCTTGTCTCAAAGTGCAAGGACCTGAGTTCAAACCCCAGAACTTATGTTTAAAAAAGCTGGGCTTGTAGAATGTGCTTGTAACCCCACAACTGTAGAGGCAGAGACAGAGCTCACTGGGGTTCACCCATACCCAGCCTAGCCTCCTACAGGATGAGCTCCAGGCCAATAAGAGATGCTATCTCAAAGAAATGATGGACTGAACCTAACGAAGAACACTTCAACATACTCATGAACATGATCTCCTATGTATACACACACACACACACACACACACACACACACTCAAGCACATTCATGCTTTGGTTTCCACCTCCATCCAAGGGCTTTGTGACCTTGAGGCATGACCCCTTACATTTTTACATCATAAACTTGCACCACGTCACACCCATGGCTCAGGACTCATTTCTGGGAGTCCCTGACAATGATGTTCCATGCTGCTCTACTGATATTTTGCTCTCCCTGTAATTACCAGGATAGCTTTCTGAACACAGTCAGCTCAGAACTGCGTTTCCACGAAAGGAGTCATTAGTGGTTTAACCACATTAAAAAAGAAAGCATAAAAAAAAAAGCTCCAGATCTCTCACGATGCTATCTAAAGGACAAACGGTTGTCATTTAAATTTTGACATAATTATAACACTTAACGTTAAAATGTGCAGCACTCAGTAATCCCTCCTGAATAATCGTGGCGTTACCAGCCCATCCAGAGGCCCATAATTGACTTGCCTGGAGGTTGCTAGGGAGACACTTACAGAGTGGAATGAGTGAGGGGAATTAAACAATGGGACCTGGAAGAGACTTGTCTCACTGAGTTAACTACAGCAGGGAGAGGCGGAGCAGGAAGGCCTGGAGCAGAATCCTGCTCCCCACCCAGGAGAGTCTGGCCCCACAGGGACAAACACAGCCTCCGCTGTGCTAGAGGCAGACATCATGCATCACAGCCTTCTCCTCCTCTCATACATTAAGCCATGGTTATACTCCATCACCATCCTGTCGCTCTAGGTACCCATGAGCTTTTGCTGCAGAACAACACAAAAATCCCAGCTGTACAACAGTAAGTGTTATTTTTCAAGCACATGTCTAGGGGGATGTTGGTAAGGCCCGTGCCAGGCAGCTCCAGGTGAGTCTTGTCCCCCAGGGACACATTCCTTCAGAATGACAACAGGGATCCTGAGAACAAGCAGAAACACTCAGGGCCTTTTAGAGTCTCGGCTCACAACAGGAACAGGGCGACTTCCAGCCTATTCTACTGCCCAAAGCAAGTCACATTGTAACCATCCTGACAGGAAGAAAGATAGTCTCAGCACACATCTGTGCCCCTCTGCTTGGCTATCAGACCATTGAAGCAATGGGGCCCAAGGAATTGGAATTTCCCCAGGAATCTTATGCTGGGAGAAGGGAAGGGCTGAAGCTTGTTGCCAGCTGGTGGAGGATGAGGGGTGCTTATCTTTTACTTAACAGGGTTCTAACAGCCTGTCAGATCACCTTGTAGGAGAGAATGTAGCTCTCCATGTGGCTCGATGGAGGGGACCCCACCTTGACCAGGACTTATTAGGTATGCACATCTCCTGTCCTCTATTTAAACTTAAACCTCAAGTCAAGACCCAAAAGATGGACTTGGGGGGTGGGGTGGGGGTCAGTGGACCTTTGTTCCTTTGTTCCTCTTCCTGGTGTGGCCACAGTGAATACATCTCCTTGCTATGTGTCACCATTATTTGTCTATTAAATTGGCCTATTGAAGACAGTTGGCTGAACGAACCCATCTTATACGAGCTTCCAGAGCCCAGGCTATGATCCTAATAACTCCATGGGCAACATGGCCAATTCAACACTGTAGGGTAGAAATAAGCTCCTCTCGAGGTGGGTGTGGAAGAATAGTGCTCTCTGAAGACCCATCGAGCCACTGTCCCTCTGGAAAAACAAGGAAAGATGTTTTTCCCTGCCCCAACATACTGTCCATCACCAATCTAAGAAAGTCTCCCCTGCCTCAGTCACCGAGAGTCAATCCACCGTTACCCAGTGGTGGGCACTCAGGACAAAGACAGACATAAAAAGAACTCCTGGCATGCTGGAACGGCATTAGAGAAGTGGCTGGAATGAATGGAGCTGTAACCTCATGAGGATAGCGGTCTAAGTAGGGCTTTGCCAGGTCTACAGGCTCTGAAGCAACATTCCAGCAATGAATGTTCCGTGCATGTGTGCACGCTCAAGTGTGTATATGTGTGTGCCTGCATGCATGTGTATACCCATGTGTGTGAGTGCACATGTGTGCACATGCTCATGTGTCTGTGTGTGAGTGTGAGCAAATGTGTGCCACAGCACATGTGTGGCAGTCAGAGGACAACCTCAGTGTTAGTCTTTATCTCCTACCTTGTCAAGGCCGGCTCTCTTGATGCTCATTGCCACATGTGCTCGGCTAATTGGCCTGTGAGAGTTCAGAGATTCTCCTACCACCATCTCCCATCTCCAAAGCATTCTGGAATTACAGACACACTGTGTCACTGATTTTAACATGAGTTTGGGGATTGACACTAAAGTTGTCAGACTTCCATGAAAGCTTTATGCTGAACTAGCTCCCGGGCTTCACGTGTCTGTGTGGACTGGATGGTGCTCACCCAGTGATCCCAAGGCCTTCTAAAGCACCAGATTTTCTGAAGCATCTGGGAAACAAAAGCTGTTTGGGGACAGAAGTGGGAGGGGGAGTAGAACGGGCATGATACAAAGGCCTGAATGTGCAGATGCTGAGAAAGGGGATTCAAAATGTACGGCTTATAAATAAAAAAACTCCAACCACTGGGGACTTTGTAGCCCTTAAGTCACACACTGAGGATAAGTGCCCATTTGATCAAAGTGTCATTTCTATATAAGGAGAAAAAAAGATTCTCCATGACCTAAAATGAGGTCTTTATCACAGCATTAACTTGCAACTTGAATGGAATTACACAGCATTTGGTCAAACAGAAAAGCCACAGCAGGAAGTACAGGTGGCTTCCCATGGAAGTAACAGTTGTGTGTGTGTGTATGTGTGTGTGTGTGTGTGTGTGTGTGTGTGTGTGTGTGTGTGTGTGTGTGCATGCGCACGCAGGAGTGCTTGCACGCATGTACACTTCTCATCTGAGCATATAAGGTGCTGGAATTAGACGCACACACTACTGAATTCAGCTTTTAATGTGGGTTCTGGGGATCTGTCAAGAGGTCTGTGTGACAAGCGCTTCACCACTAAGTCACCTCCCAGTCCCTGACGTGTCTTTCTGCTAAGATACATGATCGAGTTGTCAGCTTGGAGTGATTAAGGGGAGTGATCACCCTCCTTTTGAAGGGTGTGGCCATTTGAGACATTGGTCCTCACCACACACTCAGCACAAGGATGGGTTACAAAGCACACAGACGAGCTATTTCCAGGAAAGCTCTGGAAAAGAGGATGTCACCAATTGGTCTGTGATTTTTTTCTTTCTTCCTTATTTGTCTTTCTTTCTTTTCTCTTTTCTATGCGACAGAGCTGTTGATGGGCTGGAGGATGGATGACCTGAGCTGTGAAGGTCCCCACTGTCAGACATCACTGACTAAAGGAACAGAGGTGACATCGGGAAAGCGGCCTTTGAAAAGCTTTGTTTGAAACGCTTCCCCTCATGAGGCAGGGAGCTGTTCCCTAACTGTGGGTTTCTGGAACATTTTAAGCATTTTTTTATATGTGGGTTTTATTTACACATAAATAGACGCATAGACAAGGTCAAGGAACTTCCTCAGATGTCCTTCTACAAGCCTGTAGTACACTCCAGTCAGTCACAGTTATCTTTTCAAGGCAGCAATCAAACTAGATAACTGAGCATCCGTGGGCCCTGTCAGTAGCTTGCACCACTTACAACTGTCCAGGGGCCTCCTCATAGCAGCTATATACAAGAGACCCTCCTTTTGAAGAGGGAGATGCTGACATCTCCACTTGACCTAACTGGTCCTTTTTCTCCCGTGTTTACCTTTTTTGAAAGACTTTCTGCCTCACTAGAACCAAGCAGAGCATCACACAATTCATCATATTGAAGAGACAGCTCAATGCAGGTCTGTGCTCAGGTTGAAAATCTCAAGCAACTCTCCAAAACTTAGACCACCGGATCTTGGCTGAAAAGCTTATGATCCAGACTATTTAGAGGAAATGAAAGAATTTATAATTTATTACATACCTTTGTTAAACCAGGTACATTCTGTAGATTTTTAAGTGTGTGTGTATGTGTGTGTGTGTGTGTGTGTGTGTGTGTGTGTGTGTGTGTGTGTGTGAAATACTTCTATGTGCATGTCCATGTACATGAGCAGGCATGTGCATGGCACAGCACATGTGTGGACATCAGGGGACACCCTCAAATGTCTATTCTTGCCTTCTACCATGTTCGAGACAGGGTCTTGTATTGTCCACCACTGCATATACCAGGCTGACTGGCCCATGAGAGTCAAGATGTTTTCTTCTCCGCATCTCATAACTTACCATGGATGCACTATAGTTATAGACATGTGCTTCCATGTTTAGCATTACTTGGCTTCTGAGAATCCAAATTCAAGCCTTCACCATTGACAGCAAATGCTTTACCCTTCAAGCTATCTCCCCACTCCTAGAAGATATTCTTGTAGAAAATTTTGAGTTTACATCAAAGAGCAGATAAATAGCACTCCAAATAATAAACAACACACAGAACTCTAGGACTAGCTATTGGACAATTTCAATGGGTTAGCTCTCCATTTGTATATAAACCCACACACTAACTACTAATTTCCACTCCCTTCTCACAAAGAGGACTTTGAAGTCTAGAAACTTGCCCAGATTGGTGGGAAGAGCTGGATGTCAGCACTGACGTCTGGTATCAAGACTACAGCTTTCCTTTTGGTCCCTATATAAGTGTCTAAGGGAAAGAGTCCTATACTCAGGCAAGCATGTCTGATACATGCAGATACATCTACCCCGTCATGTCAGGGTACATCTCACAAAACAAGTAAAACAACTATAGGAGTCAGAGGGCTACTGTGAGAAAGCATATCTCCTGAATATGACATGGTTGCTAACCTCATGAACTCACAGGAGATGTGCTAGCCTATTCAAGTCTTGCACAAGCCAGTCAGCATTCCAGTATGGATTGGGGAGGGGCTCACTGGGCCCACCCCTTCATGAGGAGCTATCCATTGTCAACAGATGCTGGGGGAGGGAAAGTCAGTTTTCATTAGGGGTGTGGCCTCTTATAAGTTGCACATGTTCTAATCAATAGCTCTGCACTCATGTGCACATGGGCAATACTAATTAGACTCAGTTACATAAAAAATAAAAAGAGGATATGAAGTTGGGATGGTGACTGGGAGGTCTGGGAAAAGTTGGGGTGTGTAAGCAGGGAGAGTAGATATGATCAAAATACATATTATACGTGCATGAAATTCTCAAAGAATTAAAAGATAAAAATACAATTGTCTGGGAAAGTGGGATATAATGAATATTTGCCATGCAAATATTCATAAGTAAGGTGAAGCTCTTGGATACTTACACACACTCATGTTCCATTCCAATGCTTCTGTTAACATATCACTGAGAGCCTTGTTTCCCAGCCAGAAAGAGTTAGAATGTATCAGGAAAGAGAAAGACTCATCTGCATACATTTGTCAGGCAGTAGACAAACAACTGCTTTGGCTTCACCTTGGTCCAGAGAAGTCATTTGCTGACTAGCTTTACCAACTTGACACAGAAAGAGTAATCAGACACCAAGAAAAGACCTCCATAAAATCAGACTGCAGGCAAGCCCCAGGGGCATTTTGTTAGTGACTAATGTGGGAGGACCCAGCCCATGGTGAATGGTGCCATCCCTGAGCTGGTGGTCCTGGGTTCTATAAGAAAGCAGGCTGAGAAAGCCATGGGTAGCTGCACTCCTCCTCCATGGCCTCTGCATCAGCTCCTGCCTCCAGGATCCTGCCCTGCTTGACTTCCTGCCCTCACTGCCTTTGATGATGGATTGTGATGTAGATGTAGTAAGTAAAATAATCCCTTCCTCCCCACACTAATTTGTTCATGATGTTTCATCATGCAATGGAAGCCCTAACTAAGACAGCCAAGTTTCTGAGTTGGTCTATATCACCAACATTTGTTATGTAACACATAGAACCACCCTCAAGCTTCATGCAGAACCTTTAATTGAAACCTCCAAGGTGAGCCATGGGCACCTGTAATTTTTCTTAATCTACACAAGGCTTTAGGTGATATTTTTCCATATAGGTTTTACAATATTTGAACCTTATACAATGAAAATGAAGTCAAACATCCCTTTCTACACTAAAATTAATGAATAACAATGTGGTGTGTGTGAGAGCCTGCTCTCCACACTTTCTGAGTTCTGCTGTGTGATCATCTACCCCAGGATGGCACTGCCCACAAGACTGACTTAGTCCTTACTAAGGCATTTAGTGGAGACCAAAGAAGTAGTATCAGCATTGACAGAGGAAGGGCAAAAAGAACCTGTACAAGAAAACTGAATTACGGTGAAGGAAGGGCTGGGGAGACGGCTCCGCTAGTAATGCTTGTCTTACATGCTTAAGAAGCTAAGTTTAATCCCAGAACCCACTTTCTAAGGAAATCATTGTGGTGTGCATTTGTTTTGCTGTTTTTTTTTTATTTCATTGAAATTTTTTTTTCATACAGTATATTCTGATTACGGTTTCTCCTCCCCACCATCCCATCCCTCCCATCTGGACCCAGACCTTTCTGTCTCTCTTTAGAAAACAAACAGGCATCTAAGGAATAACGATAAAATGAAAAAAAAAAAAAACCAAACATATCAGGATAAGATAAAATGACTGAACAAGAAAAAGAGCCAAAGAAAAAGCACAAGACATGTATATAGGTACAGAAACACACAGGAATCCCCCATCAAAACACAAAACTGGAAGTCATAATATACATGAAAAGGTCCTGTAAGGTAGGAAAAAATGCTCTGACTTAACATTATGAGACAGAGAACCTCCAAAGATGCCCTTTAGTTCATTATGTGTTGGCGTCCACTGCTGGGTATTGGAGCCTACCCTTAAGAGTGGTTTGTTTCCCCAGTGAGACTCCCTTGGAGAATACTAATTTCTCACTTGCAAATGGCTATCAATTGGAGATGCCTTCTGGGTTAGAAACGGGGTCATGTGTCCACTTCTCCTTTTAGCTCTAGGACCCCACCTGGTACAGAGCCCTGCAGGCCCCGTGCATGCTGCCAGAGTCTCTGTGAGTTTGTATGTACACCAGCCCCATTGTGTCTAGGAGACCTTGACTCCTTGGTGTCCTCCCTCCCCTCCAGCTGTTACACTCCATCCACCTCCTCTTCTGCAGGGTTCCGTGAGCTCTGAGGGAAGAGATTTGGTGGAGAGATCCCGTTCAGGACTGAGTGTTCCAAGATCTCTCCCTGTCTACATATCATCTGGTTATAAGTCTCTGTATTTGCTGCCATTTGCTTCAAAAGGGAGCTTCTCTGAAGATGGCTAAGCAAGACATTAATCTATGGGTATAGCAGAATGTCATTAGGAGTCATTTCATGACTATGGTCCTTTAGCAGGACAATAGTTTTTGGTTTTCCCTTAGGTGTCTGACCTATCTAGTCTCAGGTTCTTGGCCACCCGAGTAGAGCTGGGGATGAGTTCTATCTCATGAAGTAGGCCTTCAGTCAGATCAATTATTGGTTGGTTACTTCCGCAAGTTTTGTCATGCTATTGCACCAGCGTGTCTTGCAGACAGGTCAAAGGGTTTGCAGCTGTGTTGATGTTCACCTTTCTCCTTTGACATCATGCAGAGTACCAGCATGAATACTAATCCATAGGAGAGAGAGCTGTGGGTAGGTTCCAGCTTAACTTCTCCTTGTTCAATGAATTGGGTAGGTCTTGTCTTCAGCAATAGGGGCCTTTCCATCAGTTTGTGGAGAGCCACCAATACCCTTGACAATTGCCTGAGCTGTTTGTGGTTCTCATGGGACCCCTTTGGCCAACAACTTGGTTAGATAGAACCCATTCCCAGTACTGAAAGCTTCATTTGGTGACAATTGATGTCCAGCTGGGGCTCTGTCATCCCCATTACTTAGCAATTTGATTTACATCATGATGGGTGTTTATAATCCCAGCACTGGGAAGGTAGAGAGGGGCAGATCCATGAGGCTAGCCAGCCAGCCTGGCCTGCTTTGTGAGTTTCAGGCCAAGTGACCCTTTGCTTCAGGGGAAACATGGGTGATATCTGATGAGTGACATTAGACGTTCTCTCTCTCTCTCTCTCTCACACACACACACACACACACACACACACAGACACACACAAACACACACACACACACACACATGAAGTTCAGGAAATACGTCAAGAAGATCTGAGGGGAGGAAAGATGGCTAAGCAGATAAGAGCACTGGTTGTTCTTCCAGAAGACTGTGTTTGACACACAGCAGCACATGGTGACTCATAACTGTCTATAACTCCAGTCTAGGGGATCCAATACCCTCTTCTGGCCTCTGAGTGCACTGCACACATATGATGCACATAAACATAAGCAGCTATATATATAAAATAAATAATAATTTTTTAAAGCTCTGAGTCTTGATTTTATTTTTGCTAGTTTAGTATTCTTGGACAAATAACTACATTGCTGAAAGTTTTGTTTTCCCTGTATGTAACCTGGAGATAATAACTTAAGTCTTGCAACTATTAAGCATAATGACACATGTAGATGTCTAAAGCATCATTGGGGCCAACAGTCATAGTTGTTATTATTATCATCAACTTTATTGCCATCAAAGCTAATATTTTATTAGTATTGATAACCATTTACTTCCAAGGAATGAATGGGAAAGAAAAAGAGACATTCCAGGATCCTTACGATGCTTAGAAAGAGACAACTTACAAAGTATCGAAGGATTAAAGTACCACAGCTGCTGTGGCGCCTGCTCCAAGGATCTCATGAGCTATTGGGTTTTCTTTTATGTTGTGAGTCCCAGGACAATGTTCCCTATGACTTCTGGAGATGCTATAAGGCCAGCTATGGGGCCCAGTAAAATAATTGTCTCCCCTCTCTCTTTCTAGAACCTTGACAGAGGAAAACTAACCACTCTTTAGGCAATTTTTGTGAAGTAAAGCAGCACCAAAATTACATGATGGGCAGGGTAAAGGGCATGAGGACTGGCCTGAGTTTGATCTCCAAATCTCAGGAAACAAAACAGGTTGAGGGGGTGATGCAGAGACAGGGGGATCACTACTAGCCAATTAGTGGGCACCAAATTCAGAGAGAGACTACTTGAAAAATAAGATAGAAAGAGACTTCAAAAGACACCTGAGCTTCACCCTTGGCCTCCATGTATGTGTATAAACATGGACACATGTACCCGCACACACATTTACTCCCATACACATGAACACACACACACACACACACACACACACACACACACACACACACACACACACGCGCGCGCGCACACCAATATGTTAGAATGTGCTCGACTGACTTTCCAAACATGTGCTGCCATCTCCTCATGGGAGAAGAAAGAATCCATCAGAAGGTCCCACATCCTCCACACGGATTAACAGTGGGAACCTGGCTTCTAAAGTCATCTTGTCAAGATATGACAAAAGGAGAACATCCAGGGAGCTCGTGCTAGAGACAAATTCAGAGGCAATCATTCTGACGGATGTCAGCAGGCCCTGGGTGCACCTGCAGAAAGTCAGCATGAAATGGCAGGTGGAGGGAATAATAAGGAAAGATTCGCAAGACAAAGTGCCAGAAGAAAACCATCCTTTAAGAAGAGAGAGAACCTTTGTCAAAAGTGGCATCAAGTAAAAGGTTACAAAATAAGAAGCCACAGTTGATTCAGTTTGCCAGGAAGCAGATTCACAGCCAAGGAGATCCTCCTGCCCCTTGCCTTGCCTGCCGCAGCCACACACCAAAGCAGAGCGTGTGGTAGCCCACTACTACACGCCAGCTTTGTCTGGAAGGCACAGAGACCCTGGAAGGCACAGAGACACAGCAAAGCCCATGCTCAACGTCTCCAAAATTGACATTAGAACCCAGCTCCCTCTGTCTTTTCTGTTTGCATGAACCATCTCATGCTCCAGAAAGGGTTGCTTTGAACACGGTAATGTTCAATGTTCAAAGCATCTCATGAGGGACAGGAAGCCCTTGTGCACAAGGGTCTGAGGAAAGAATGTGTGACAGATGATAGCTGACAGCCCCGTGGGAAAATCCCCAGTGTGAGGCGTGAGCGCAGAGCGGGTGAGCTGATCCATCCACAGAAAGGAAACTGGGGCTGTTAGGCAGGAAGTTAGCGCCAGGAGAGCCTAACCAACAGGTTCTGTAAAATAGGACACAAAGTACAGTGGGTGGGACTGCTCAAATACGTGAAACAGGATTTCAGGATAATGCTGGAAGTCAAATGGTGGTCAGGACGCAGGGATAATCACAGCTGTAGAATCCAGATGGGCCGGCTCAGGCTCCTCATCAGGATGTGAAACACATTAGGTGATGACAGTGGACTGACTTGGTCACATGAAAGCAAATTTTGACTCCCTCCCCAGGGAGGAATGCTATTACTATCTGTTTTCCTATGGAATTTTACAACTTTAACAGTACCCATGTACATAACCCTACACCATATACATCTACTTACAATGCACTGAATTCTGGGTAAGTTGAGCTCCTGAGGAGATCACACTCCTGTACTGGAAGTGTCCACCCTGGCAGAAGCACAAAGGAGGGGGTAAAACAGAGAAGAGATATATGTCTCATACTACCAGTGTCAAGGTCCCAGCTGCCCACTGTGGCTGGCTCTTTTTTTGTTTTTTATAAAGCATGTTTTCTTGCTTCTTTATTTCATCTAATTAAGCTCCCCTTCTTTCTCCTCATCTCTCCTCACTCTCTTCTCCTTCTGCTCTTCCCCATCTGCAATCTCATGTCTCCTGTTTTCTTTTGATCAACTTAATAAGCCAAATCTAAAGCAGAATCATAGTAAATCTCTGGAGAATTCCAGAAGAACTGAGCTTCCTCACAGGCAAGTGGAGAGCTTCCAGGAGCCCTGGGGAAAAAAATCTCACCAGCATGGCACACCTCCTGCCATCAGCCAGAGCAGGCCAGAAGTCACTGTGACTTTCCCCATAATAGTTGGTGTAGCAGAGATTCCCCAGGGTCCTGTGGGCTAGAGATGGTCACCAAGGCAGATGGGACACAAACCGACTAGACAGAGTGGCTCTGGAGGAAGCCCAGTGAGACACATGCCCCCAACTCAGAAACTGTGGACTGTACAGCCCAAGGGTGAAATGAAGAAGCAGATCCCCTGACTCAGAGATGCTGCAAAGTGGTGAGCAGCACCATACCTGATGACTTTGATCATGCTTCCTTGACAAAAATCAGAATCCAGTGTCTACCAGGCCCACAGGGAGGACACTTTTGTGTGACTCTTTCTGGCAAGACATTAACAAACATGTATTTACCCCAAATATGACATCAACAGCAAATCAAAGTGCAAATTAGCAAACTAATTAGTTTATTGGTATTACTAATGGGTAAGTTATTTATAGGAATATGGATGAATCAAAGGTACTGCATGATCAAAAAACCCACACCCAAATTGGTGACATAAAAGCTGTATCCTTGAAACTAACTGATCTATTTATAGGCAACTTAGCTGATAGGAAAGTCTCCTTCTCCCCATCAATTGGTACTGCTCACAAAAGGTTGAAAAGAGGACTATTGAATCTTGTAAGTTTCAGCAACTTGTTGAGACCTTGTAAGTTATTTACTTCCTGGGTCTTTAAGTATCATTTATTCCTGAATCTTAATGAGCCTCACTACAGGATGAAATGTTTCAGTTCAGAGGGAATTGCTACACAACAGGCACCAATTATAATAGCACAGAAACTGACAAGATCTGCAGCCATTAAATCTCAAAAATATGGTCCCCTAAACAAGGCCTGCACAATGACAATGCCAGTTGATGTAACAGAATAGAGAGAGGAAATCTCACAAGGCCCTACCCCTAAAGGCTACTGAACGAGGAAGAATCAGGCTTCTTCAAGGAAAAGCCTCCTGATAGGTTATCCAGTCCCAAGAGGTCCACCCTAAACAAACAAGCAATGCTAAATGAATTCAGCATCGTGTGTGTGTGTGTGTGTGTGTGTGTGTGTGTGTGTGTGTGTGTGTGTGTGACAATAATCAAAGAAGCCATGAATTTGAGAGGGAGAGAGGATGAGAAGACATGGGAGGAGTTGAAGGGGGGAAGGAAAGGGGTAGAAATGATTTAAATACACAATTCATGTCTGAAAGCCTCAAAACAATTCTTAAAAATTAAATTAAAAAAAAATCTAGCTATGTCCACCACCAAATAGACACAGCCATTTTAACCCAGCCAGCAAAAGTACCTAGAGTCCCAATGTTGGAATAAATAAGCCACACTTTATAACATGCCCAAAATGATACTAACACCAAGTGATGGAGCAGGTGTAGAGCTCTTTCTTATTGTGTTGATTTATGGCCTTATTAACACAGGCTTGCCCACCAGAGGTATGAGGCTTCATGGGTACCAGATTCCTACTCCTACAGCCTTTGATCCTCACTAATCACTTAGATCTCACTCCAGGTGATGCTGGAAATAGTTTTTTCCTTTGCATATGAATGGCTCCATACCTATTCAGTCATGATCAGGGCATCAGAAAAGGCAGAAATGTCATACCTATTATCAGAGTGAACTTCATTTAAAATTACGGGATGAAATTATCCCCTTTCCCATCCTTTGTAAAAAAGTGTAACTTCAAGAGAGGTTTCAGAGTTAAAAAGAGGGCTGAATTTGTACCTTGGCTGGCAGACTGCTTGACTAGCATGCATGGGTTCCATCTTCAGCATTGCATAAACTGGGTATGGTGGGATACACCTGCATCCCAGCATTTGGGAGGTGGGTATAGGGAGATCAGAAGTTTAATACCATCCTTAGATACATAGCAACTTAGAAGATACTCTGAAATACATGGAACAGTCTCTCAAAAAGTCAATTAAAAGGAAAAATGGTTAATGGGACAAAGGTATAGCTCGGTGGCAAAATACTAGCAAGCATTCACAAAACTTTAGGCTTAATCCTCAGAGCCACAAATAAATTCCTTGATGGTCTTTATATAATTTAGTCCTAAATATTTTTTAAAAATATGCTGACTCCCCAGGGGAGACCTTGCCTTGGAGGAGGTGGGAATGGGGGTGGGTTGGGGGAAGAAGCTGGGGAGTGGGAGGTAGGAGGACATGGGAATCGTGGCTGATATGTGAAACAAATAGAAAATTTCTTAATAAAAGGAAAAATTAAAACAGTTAAAATAATTAAGGCTTGGCAGTGGTGGCACACGCCTTTAATCCCAGAGCGTGGAAGGCAGAGACAGGAGGATTTTTATGAGTTCAAAGCCAGCCTGGTCTACAGAGCAAGATCCAGGAAAGATGAAAAGCTACACAGAGAAACCCTGTCTTGAAAAAACAAATAATAATAATAATGATAATAATAATAAAAGAAAAAATCCTGAAAAAAATGTGTTCTGTCTCAAGGAGAGAGCAATGTGACAGCCTTGTGGGAGGGGCTCTTTGCCTCCTCCCCCAATTTGGAAGATAAATTCATTAAGTGTGAATGTGTCCAAGAGCAATGGATCTCACAACCACATTCCATCTCTATCTATCCTTATGTTCATTCTGTCCTCCAAATTCCCTGAAAAGACTCAATGGGAGAGAAAAAAGGGGGGGAAATGAGCTGGAGTATGAAAGGTCTTTCTGTTTCTGCCTCACCAAATCCTGGGACAAGCTTTTGTTGTTCACAGAAGCATGAACAGGTCATCCAGACAGCCATCTGTACAACATGGCAGGCTCTCTGGACAGCATCCATGGACCCACTCATCTGTCCTTTCCAGGGCTATGAGTTGGTGAAGGAAAAATGCCAGAATTCTTGGAAGAGGGCTTTCGTGTTTGTGTTTTTTATTCTTCTCCCACAGAATACATCCTGACTGAAATTTCTCCTCCCTTCACTCCTCCAAGTTCCTCCACCACCTCCCATTTCCCAAGATCCACTCCTCCTCCATTTTCCTTAAGAAAAGAGCAGGCCTCCCAGGGATATCAAGCAAATACAGCATAATAAGATACTATAAGAGTAGGCACAAACCCTCACATCAACACTGGATGAGGCGACCAAGTAGGAGAAAAGGGTCCCAAGAGCAGGCATAAGAGTCAGAGGCATGCCCACTCTCACTGTTGGGAGTCCCACAAGAACACCAAGCTACACAGCCACAACATATATGCAGAGTGCCTAGCTCAGACCCATACAGGCTCCCGGATTGCTTCTTCAGTTTCTGTGAGCTCCTAGGAGCCCTGCTTGGTTGATTCTGTGGGTCCTGTTCTCATGGTGTCCTCAACCCCTCCAGCTCCTATAATCCTTCCTCCCTTGGAAGAGGGTATTCTAAGCTACCTCATTCTTTTCTGGTGTCTAACTAGAACAGCTTCACCTGTAAAGAAAAATGTCATAATGTCCTCATTACCACTTGAAAATATCTTTATCAACAACTTTTCAAGAAAGTAGTAAAAATGTATCTGAACAAATTATTACATTAAATGCTATATTAGGTGATTGTGAAAAGTGAACCTCTCACTTCCAAAGCCTTTCTTTCTGAATGAGAGAAGCACCTGTGTGGTGCTCAGCCAAGGGTTGGGAAAGCAGTGGCTTAGGAATCCCCTGTTTCATTGAGGTATAGTGTAGATGTGTAGATGTGTTCTGTGCAGCATCCAAGGATGGCAGTTAGGGTTTGTGTAGAGCCCAAAGATATCTGCCTCAAGATCTCTGTAAATGCAATAGATGGTTCTGCAAACATAGACCATTCTTTTTAAAATCTTTAAAGATATGTCAACAGCCATTTGAACAGAGATTTTAGGAAAATATTCTACTTTGCTTCCCACCAGTAGGTTTCCTCTGAATTCCTCTAGTCAGAGATCTTCTGCTCTCAGTTCAGAGCCTCACAGAATTGTGAGATTATATAAAAGCAGCCTACTTTGGGGCTGAGGTGATAGTCCAGTCTATAAAGTGCTTGCCACACAAGCAGGAGGATCACAGTTTAGATTCCCAGAACCCATGTAAAAAAGAAATCTGGGTCCAGAAGCATGTGCCTATAACTCCACCACTGGGAATGCAGAACACTGAACCCGGATCCCCAGGATGTGCTGCTCCAAGTGAATCAGTAAGCTCTGGGTTCAGTAAAAGACTGTCTCCAGAAACTGAGATAGAGCTAGAAAAGCAATTGAGAAGGTGTCGGGTTACCAAACACTTACTTCTGACTTCTACATACTTACACACACACACACACACACACACACACACACACACACACACACACGTGCATGCACACACGTGCATGTACAAGCACATGAGAGAGAAATAAGAGAGACATACTTTTAAGAAAAAGTCATTTAAGAAAGTCCTATCCTGCAAAAACAATTCTGTACAATAAAGGAACTTCCAGAGGCATCACTATCCCTGACTTTAAGCTCTACTAGATAGCTATAGTAATAAAAACAGCTTGGTGTTGGCATAAAACATTTACATGGGTCAATGGAATCAAACTGAGGACCCTGATATGAATCCATACACCTATGAATACCTGGTTTTTGACAAAGAAGCCAAAATTGTACAATGGAAAAAAGAAAGCATCTTCAACAAATAGTGCTGGCATAACTGGTTGTTGACATGTAGAAGATAGCAAATAGATCTAAATCTATTGCCTTGCACAAAACTCAAGTCCAAGTGTATCAAAGACCTCAACATAAATCCAATCACACTGAACATGATAGAAGACAAAGTGGGAAATAGCCTTGAAAGCATTGGCACAGGAGACTAACACCAGTAGCACAGGCACTGAGAGCAACAATTAATTAATGGGACCTCCTGAAGCTGAAATGTTTTTGTAAGGCAAAGGACACAGTCAGTAAGACAAAATGGCAACCAACAGAATGAAAAAAGATCTTCACCAACCCCATATGACAGAGGGCTGATCTCCAAAATATATAAACAACTCAAGAAACTAGACATCAAAATACCAAATAATCTAATTAAAAAATGGGGTACAGATCTAAACAAAGAATTCTCAACAAAAGAATCTCAAATGACCAAAAGATATTTAAGGAATTACACAACATCCTTAGTCATCAAGAAAATGCAAATCAAAATGATTCTGAGATAACATCTTACACCTGTCAGAATGGCTAAGATCAAAAATACCAATGACGATGACAGCTTATGTCGGAGAGGATGTGGAGCAAGGGGAACACTTCTTCACTGCTGATGGGAGTGCAAACTTGTACAGCCACTCTGGAAATCAGTATGGTGGTTTCTCAGAAAATTGGGAATCAATCTACCTCAAGACCCAATGATACCACTCTTGGGCATATACCTAAGGGGTGCTCAATCATACCACAAGGATACTTGATCAACTATGTTCATAACAACATTATTTGTAATAGCCAGAACCTGGAAACAACCTAAATGCCCCTCAACCAAAGAATGAATGAAGAAAATGTGGTACACTTACACAATAGAATATTGCTCAGCAGTAAAAAAAAAAAACAATGACATCATGAAATTTGTAGGCAAGTGGAGGGAACTAGAAAAAAACCATCCTGAATGAGGTAACCCAGACACAGAAAGGCAAAAAATGGTATATACTTACTCATTAGTGGATAGTATATGTAAAGCAAGGGATAATCAGGCTATAATCCATAGCCCTAGAGAAACTAGGTAACAAGGAGCATAAGAGGGATGCATGGATCACCCTTGGAAGGGGAAATAGATGAAACCTCCTGGGTAAACTGGGGGCAGGGAGAGGGGGAAAAGGGGAGGAGGTGAGGGATGGGAACATGAGGACTCTGAATGGTCAAGTCACGGGAGGGATGGAGAGCAACAAATGAGATCTCTTGATAGAGGAGGCCATTATGGGTTTGGGGAGAAACCTGGTGCCAGGGAAAATCCCAGGAATCCACAAGGATGATTCCAGCTAAGACTCCTAGAAATAGTGGAGAGGATGCTTGTTAACTGGCCTTTTCCTGTAATCAGATTGATGAGAACCCTAATTATCATCATATAATCTTCATTCAGTAACTGATGGAAGCAGATGTAGAAATCCATAGCTAGGCATTGGGCCAAGCTCCAAGGAGTGCTGTTGAAGAGAGGGAGGAAGGATTGTAGGAGCCAGGGAGGTCAAGATCATGACAGGGAAACCCAGAGAAACAGCTGACCTGAACTTGTGGGAGCTCGCAAACCCAAGACTGACAGCTAGAGAGCCTGCATGGAACTGACCTAGGCCTTCTGCATGTGGGTGACAGTTGTGTAGCTTGGTCTGTTTGTGGAGCTCCTAGCAGTGGAGACCTGTCCATACCACCCATTCCTTATGGTGGGATGCCTCACTCAGTTTTGATGCAGGGTGGAGGAGCTTGGTGCTGTGTCAACTTGATGTACCATGCCTTGTTAACACAGAAGTAAACACAAGCACATCAAGAACAGCAAGGACATTTTCATCTCTGTGTTCCCGGGGCTTAGCCATGTACCTGACAACCAGTGGGTACTAGAAAAAGTTAAGTGAATGAGTGAGTGGACATGGGACCTAAACTTTGATTCCCCTGTCCAGAGAACAAGGATGATGATTATAAATCCAAATCCTACCAACCTCAAAGAGCATGGTGAGTAACAGGAAGCAGTAGAAGCCTACTCAGTATTGCAGCTGCTTAGCAACTGCTTCAACTCCATTCTGTTATCTCACATTCTACTTTGAACTCAGTTTTCCATATTGTGTGTGACTTAATCATGGCATCTCTTTTGCTGGTATACTTACTGGTCCCAGGTAGGAACAGGAGATGTTTGTTTGTATGCTCATACCCTATATTGATGCTGAAGGATGTTGCTGAATGAGTTATGGGGAGCATACCCCAAGACATCTCTCTGAACCCAAATTCTGGCAAAAAAAATGTAACTGGGCATCTTGGAAGCACCAATGTCCAAAGAAACTAACTAGAGCTCACAGGACAATGATAAGAAGTTAAATGTCTAACATTCAGAAACAAAAGAGGAAGTGTGAGGCATGGGAGAGTGGACACAGAGAATATACATAACCAGGCCAGGGGGTGCTGGAGTTTGTGGGGGGCAGCTCTGGTGAATCATATCACTGCTATGGAGAGTGATGCAGAGAGCTGAGGCTGTTAGTGTCCCAACTTCTCATCCTTAATTCCTGTTCCCTTCAACTACTAAAGAGCTCAGTGCTCCCTGGTGGTTAGTAGAAGAGTTTGTCAAGATGAAAAATCCACTCAGAAACATTTTACATCTTCTGCACAATTGGCTCATTCACAATGTAATTGTGCTAGAAGCAATGCATTCAAGCACTCCCCAGACACTGTGTTGTGCTCGTACTCAGATCTTGATAATACTTGCCAAGCTCTCCATGTTATCTTCATTTCTAGATGGAAATGATGAGAGCAGGATGCCCAAGACCTTCCTCAAAGCAAGAGATGCTTGAATATATTGCTCATCTTCAGCAGCAAATAAAATATTTCCAGGCTCATGTTGTCTTTATCAAAGTGTGGAAAGGTACATGATTTTTGTCAACATCCATATTAGTTATTACAATTTAAGGCAATTTGGTAAGAGCACTGCAAATCAGACTCCCTGAATTGTATATGTAAGCCAGAAGAAAATGTTGGGTTCTGTTCTTTTCACATTATTGCACCTTGCTTTTTAAGGTAGGGTCATTTACTTGGTCCTGGAGGCCACCAATTAGGAACAAATCCTAGAATTCACCTGTCTCCAGCTCCCTGGCCCTGGGATTAGATGAATATGCTACCTACCATGCCCAGCTTTCTTTACACAGATGCTGTGGATCCAATACAGATCCTCTCAATTATGTAGCAAGTGCTTCCCCAACTAAACTATCTCCCCAGATGAAACATTCATTTTGAAAAAGCAGTTGAAGTCAATTTGAGAATTATTATCAGTTCCACTGAGGTAGAGCCAGTGACAATACTCTTCAATGTGACCATTCCCTTAGTCGGAAATTGACTCCAGAGAAGGAAAGGTAATAAAAGTGTTCTCGGCACTGATTTAAATGAGGTGAGTCAAGGCCCAACAATTACAGGCCAGTGCCATATGCAGACACCCACAACCAGTGAATCAATGCCCAGCTCTCTTAGTACCTAAGAGGAAACCATCAATGGGAGGGCCACCATGAAGAAGAGACATCTACACACAGAAACTGTTAGTTACTTTCTCCATTGCTGTGACAAAGTGCCTGGCAAAAGTTACTTAAGGGAGGAAGGGTCTTTGCTCACAGTTTGAATGTACTGTGGTGAGGGAGTCATGGCAACAGAAGTCGGAAGTAGCTGGCCGTACTACATCTGGTCAGGAAACAGAGATGAAAGAATGATGGTGCCCAATTAACTGCCTCCATTCCTTGAGTCTTTTTGTATGGTGTGTGTGCATGTGTATGCATATTCAAATGAATGTAGATCCACATGTGTGAGCATGCATATAGAAGGCAAAAGCTGATATTGATTGCCTTCCTTGATCATACTCCACCTTATGTACTAAAGCAAGATCTCCTGTTTAAACTCAAAGTTCATCAGTTTGGCTAGTCTATCTAGCCAGCATTCTCTAAGAATCTCCTGTCTCCACCTCCTACATGCTGAGACTGCAGGCGACCTCCACACCTACCTGTCGTTTACATGGGCACTGGAGATCTGAATGCCTGTCCTTATGCTTGTGTGGCAAAAGCTTTATCTGCTCAGCTATCTTCCCAGCTTCAAATGCAATCCAAGACCCATGTCATGGAATGGTGAGTCTTTCTTCCTCAGTGAAAACTCTTGGCAAACTCCCTCAAGACATGCCCAGGGATGTGTTTTTATACTGACTGTAAATCCAGTCAAGGAAACAATGAAACTTAATCATCACAACCCCACCCATTGTAAACTTGACACCCTAAACCATCACTTTAAATAGTAACATTCCACACTGGCCCCTCAAGAGCTCATTTTTCATCTGATGATACAAAATAAATTTAGTTCATTGCTAAAAGTCACTATAGTCTTTAATAGCTCCAATATTGTTCAAATGTCCAAAGCATCCAGAAACTCAAGACAAACTCTTAATTATAAGCCCCTGTGAGATTTAAAAAAATGGCTTAAACATTTCCAATATGCAATGGTGCAAAGTAAACATTTTGATTCCCAAAGGGAGGAGTGTGGAAAAGGAAAGACTAGACCCAAATTGTGATGAAATATCAGACAAAAGCATGGAGGAAGAAAGGGTTCCCTCTGACTGACACTTTGGGGGTATGGTCCATGATGGCTAGGAAGTCACAGTAACCAGAGCAGAAAGCAGTGGTAATACTGCACTCACAGTCAGGGAGCAGAACGAGATGAATGCTTGCCCTCAGCTCACTTCTCCTTTTTCTTCAATTAGAGCCTTCAGCCCACAGAATAGGCTCACCATTTGTAAGGTGGGTATTTCCACCTCATCTAAGTGAATCTGCAAACTCACTCACAAACAAACGAAGGAGTTTGTCTCAGATGTGATTCTTGACCCAGTCAAGTGAACCACAGACAATGTTTACCATCTGTACCTCAGAGACGCACAGTGGTGTAACTCCTGGGCCAACTGTTGATAGTTTAATGATCCTGACAATGTTGCCATGATGCTCCAACTCCACCCTTATATATATAGTTGTAGAAGCAATCTCAAGACCTGCCTACAGGGAAGATTAGAACCTCTCACTCTGACCTACTTCCTGGACCACACATCATTCTCCTTATGCATTTCCTTTTTCTTGGTGTAAGGGATCCTTGCAGATATTGCTGAGTTGGTTTATAATCACTGTATCCGAATCCATGTTCTTGTAGTTATATCATTCCCTATGTTGGTATAATATTTAAGGTGAAATATTAATCTGGAATAACCATGCATACATTATTCATAATTCAGAAATTCTGAGCCCAGGTGCCAAGAACATCCATATTCTTCCAATGCTAAACTCTGTTCTTGTCCAGAGAGCTCATATTTCAGTAGTCATACCAAGGGGGACAGTTGGACTTATTTCTCTAAATGGGCCAAGAGAAAAAAGAGTATAACTGTGCTCCCACAGTTAATAATAGATGCCCATCCAGACACTTTGTCAAAAACTCTCGGTGAGCATATGTGTCTCTCTCATTCCATGGTCTTATCACTCTTCTGGCTTCTGCTGGAACACATTTCATGCCCAGGAGAAAACACATCAGCAAGAGAAAGACTTCAGGCAAGACAGACTTCAGCATTTCTATAAACAAAAACTACTCTAGCAAAGCCCATAGAAAATTGTTTCCTTGCACAGGAGAGTTCAATTTTTAAAAGCTTTCAAGGAATCTTTAGGAATTTACTAATTTTTTCACAACTTATTTTGACCAGGACATAAGCCACATATAAAGAACCAACTCTATTTTTTTCTGACCTTGGAAACTGCCTTCCAAATAATAACAATTATGAGACCTTTGTACAGTTTAAGATGTTTCATTTAAAAAAATTTCTTAACTTCCAAGCAGCTAGTTCAAAGAAATCCCCTTCCCTCCTGCTTTCCCATGGCCACCACCTCCTCTTGAGCTCAGAGCCTTCAAGTTTCCACTAGTAGGCCTTTCTGATGCATTATGGTCAATATTTATTGCCAATTTGGCATGTTCTAAAGTCACCTAGGAGACCGACCTCTGGAGATATCCATAAGCGAATTTGTAGATTGGGATAATTTAGATGGGAAGACCCACCCTAACTGTGGAATCCACTGTCCCATGGTCAGGGGTCTGGACTTAATAAAAAGGAGAAAGCAAGCTGAGCACCAGCATTTATCTCTCTGCTTCCTGATTGTGGCTACAGAGTCAGCATCTGCCTCCGGATCCTGCCACCATTCCTTCCCCACCACGAAGACTGCACCCCCAAACTATGAGCCAAACTGAACCCTTCCCTCCTTAAGCTGCTTTCATTATGCACTTTGTCATGTCAATACTGTTCTGAAGAGTTGTACCCACACTTACCACTCTTTCTACTACCCTAAGCTGCGCCATGGCACATGGGAAGAGGACAGAAACTACATCCCACAGACCCTTTGGCAGCCTGATTTCTTTTTAAACTTTCCATAAAGGGCCATTACTATTCCTGCAGCCAACAGGTGAGATAAGGTACTATGGGGACACCTAGAAAATCACCCTTGCATCAGGCCCTTTGATGATGAGCAGCTGAGACTATCAGCAGTTATTTCTGGTGTCTCTGAGGTCTACTGAGTTCCACCTAGAATGACAAGTCTGAAGATGCTACAAGGCAATAAGAAGGAACATGAGGTCATTCACAGTCCCTGCTAGGTAAAGCATCCCACTGAAGACGTCACATCATCTTTGTGCATGAGGACCAGCCTCTTCAAACAAACACAACTCAGCACAAAGTTAACTGTGAAACACTCTCATAAGAATATACCAAACATCCCTATTCTGTTTTCAGATCCTGGTATTGTTCAATATGTCCTATAGCTGCTACATAAAACATATAGTCAGGCTGTGAAATCAATTTAAGTTGTAGTACTACAAGCTGATGGACCAGGAGACATGTCAGAGGTGTAGGACTCCAATGAATCCTTGGTGATAACCAATGGCTAGCCTACATGAATGAAGGCTTGGGAGACAAAAGGTGGTCATAGAACTGGTATCAGGATTTCTAAGGAAGAGGGATCACAGAAGGAACACAGAGCAGGCAGACATTTGTTTGCTGAGTGGCTATTTTCCAAAGGACATCTGTTAAGAAATCAATCCCAATAAAATGAGAAGACACTGTGGTCTGAACAGGCTAGCCTTTTTGTTGAACTGCTCCAGTGCCTATTCAATGGGCTTGACCAGAAGAGCCAGGAAATAGTTTGAAGTTATATATGAATCCATCAACATTGACTTCCACTGGCTCTTACCATTGTCAAATTCCCTGCCTTTTCAGAAAGGGAAATCATGTCATAATAGGACATCATTCCTTAGAGAAGCAGTCATAAACTTGGTGTTTATATTGGGCTCCATCTAATGAAAAGCCATCAATTTTCCTCACTTGAATAGAGTTGTTTTAGATTGGGATTTGACTTCTATGACCCTAAAATGTTTGTGAATCATCATTCCTGAATGGCTTTACTTCTAAACAATCACATCCATGAAACATGGTTTCTTAAAATGAAGTCCATTTCAGCAGAAAGGGTAAGATGTGGCTGTGGAACTATCTCAGTCAATAAAGTGGTTGAGAACCTGAGTTCAATCCCCAGAAACCACATAAAAACACGGTGTGTGGGGGCATGTTCTTATAATCTTAGTTTAGAAGAGTCAGAGAGCAGAGGTATGCAGATATCCGGGGCGTACTGACCACCTAGCTTAGCCCACAAAAAACAAGTAGACAGCACCAGAGGAACAACTGAGGCTGTCTTCTGGCCTCCACATGCATGTGTAGATGAATTTCTAAATGGTCTCATTAAATAAAAGACACAGAGCCAAATATAGGTGTAAAAGCCTTGGACAGACCAGGAAAATAGGTAAAGCCACCAGCTAACCTTACCTCACCAAACTCTACAGTTTTCAAATGCAAGCTACTTCCTGTCTACTCATGACCATATGCCTTGCTGTTCTGCCATCTGATTTGCTCACTCTGTCTAACTACATCACTTCCTGTCTGTCTGTACAAACCTCCAGACCTCTATGGTTAACTATTTTAGAATTTAAGGTGTGTGCCACCACACTTGGCTCTGCTTCCAGTGTGGCCTTGAACACACAGAGATCCTACCTGCCAAGTGATAGGATTAAAGGCATGTGCTAACATTGCATGACTTCTGTGTTGTGGCTGGCTTTTTCCTCTGATCTCCAGGCAAGCTTTATCTATTAAAGCACAAGTAAAATATCACCACATGCATGCACACTTACATACTCAGAGGGGAAAAAGACAGTGGCTTTGTGCCCTTAGTATCACCCACGATTATGATTTTCTCCATTATGCAGAAACCACAGCCTTCTAGAATATTGCACTGGGCTAATAGGAATTCAACTGTAGCACAGCCTTGTAAAAGCCACTATGAAGAATTTAAAGGTGATATTTATAATGTCTGTGAACCAACCACCAATAAAGAACCTTTCTTTGACATTCAAATAAAAAGGTGGACGTTCCCAGTAATAAAGTAAGAGCAATCACTCTCACTGTGACCCCAAGCAACCAAACTTCACACTTCCTCTTCTGGCCTGTAACTGTGTGATCTGATGGTTTAGGAGCCTTTGTTTCTTTATTCTTTCTTTCTTTCTTTTTCTTTTCTTTTATTTTTTATTAAGAAAAAAATTTTACTCACTTTACATACCAATCGCAGATCCCCCACTTCCCTCCTCCCTCCCCTCCACCCTCCCTTCCCTCAACCCACTACCCATCCCCTCCTACAAGAAGGTAAAGTTTCCCATTGGGGAGTTAGCAGAGCCTGGTACATTCAGTAGAGGCAGGTACAAGTCCCTCCCCCTGCCTCAAGGCTGTGCAAGGTGTCCCATCATAGGTAGTGGGCTCTAAAAAGCCTGTTCATTCACCAGGGATGGATCCTGATTCTACAGCCAGGAGGGCTCTTAAGCAGATCAAGCTACACAACTGTTTGGCTTACACAGAGAGCCTAGTCCAGCTCCACGGAGGCTCCACAGGTTTTGGTCTAAATTTCATGAGTTCCCACTAGTTTGGTTTGGTTGTCTCTGTAGGTTTCCTCATCATGATCTTAATGGCCCTCGCTCATAGAATCCCTATTCTTTCTCTTTGACTGGACTAATAGAGCTCTGCCTGGTGTTTGGTTATAGATCTCTGCATCTGCTTCTATCAGTTACTGGAGAAAGGCTCTATGATGACAGTTAGGGTATTCACCAATCTGATTACTGGGGTAAGCCAACTCAGGCACTCTCTCCACTATTGCCAGTAGTCTAAGCTGGGGTCATCCTTGTGGATTCCTGGGAACTTCCCTAGCACCCAGTTTCTCCCTATCCTCATGATGTCTCCAGCTATCATGGTATCTCTGTCATTGCTCTCCCACTCTATTTTTGTTCCAGCTTGACCATCCCATTCCCATATGTTCTCATCCCCTATCCCCTACGCTCCATTGCCCTCCCTCATTCCCAATTTATTCATGGAGATCTCATCTATTTCCCCTTCCCAGGGCAATCACAAGCTCAACTATGTTCACAGCAGCATTATTCATAATAGCCAGAACCTGGAAACACCCTAGATGCCCCTCAACCAAAGAATGGATAAAGAAAATGTGGCACATATACTCAATGAAGTACTACTCAGCAATAAAAAAAAATGATATCATGAAATTTGCAGGCAAATGGATAGAACTGGAAAATATCATCTTGAGTGAGACAACCCAGACTCAGAAGGACAAACATGGTATGTACTCACTCATAAGTGCATACTAGATGCAAAGCAAAGAATAACCAGATTACAACCCACAGCTCCAGAGAAGCTAGCTAACAAGGAGGACCCAAAGAAGGACACATGGATTGCTCTGAAAAGAGGCCTTTGTTTCTGAAGAGCAAGGTTCTCCTGAGGTACACAGCAGAAGCTCTACTGAACTTTAAATCAATCTGAGCACGTGGCCAGTCAGGCAGCCAAAAGGTGACAGTGGTTACTGTATAAATTTAAATGGTATTTCTTATGTATAAAGGAGAAATAGAAATGCTTTTAAATAATAAAGGCAAGAAAGACATAACAAGACAAGAATCTAGACTATTTCCTAGTGTGTAGTAATTCCATGCCTGGTGGCCAAAGACTCAATGTAGTCAGACACAAATTCTTTAAAAGTATGTGTTCAAGTCATCCCACTTGCTGAAGAATGTTGATTAGGTCAGGTGTTAGTTGAAAACAAAGGGAATTTGGAATGGATAATGAAAAACTATAATAAGTTACAAGTATTCTCTTAACCAAGTCTGTCAACTAGAGTGTGACAAATTATTTAAACTCTTGAATATATATCTCAACCAGTTTTCTAGCCTTTTACTCACTTTGATTTTATATAATATGATTGGTGATGGTTTAGTCTTGAAGTGACAAGATACTAAAGAAGAGTTACTGCTGATACACTAGGACTGTGGACATCATTTGGAGCTAGGTATTGTTCCTATCAGGACTGTCACTCTCCTGGCACAGACAGAAGGAGAACACTTTTGTTGTGGGAGAGGGTCCTTAGGTAGAAGCATTAGGGTTATTCTCTAGAGGTTTGAATATAACCACAAATTTGGTTATGAATGCTGTGAAGGCAAAGGGTAGTCTGTTCTAGATGGTGCTGTGTATGCTAGATGGTCAGTGCCATCACTGTCCTCTTGAAGCTATACCCTGCAGTCAAGGGCGGTCTGTCTGAGAAACATGTTTCCCAAATGGTCTTCATATGGTTCCTATGGAGATTCTGCCAGAGTAGGATCTCCAGTGATACTAGAAGGCAAATAGCAGTTGGGGCATGAAAATGGGCTTTGTTTTTTTTGGAAACAAGAATTTTTTTCTTCAACTTTAAAGTGACCTCAAGTATAGAATAAACCTTCTGTATCACTATCCTTTATTGAAAATATAGAAAATACCTTTGTTAGTAGACGAATACATAAGGAAATACATGGATAAAAAGGAGGATAAATAGGTAGATGCTTGCATACATGCATCATGGATAGATGCATGGATACATGGATCCATAGATGGATGATGGGCAAAGGGATGCATGGATGTATGATTGGACATAAGCTAAAACAAGGACTATATCATATATTCAAGGAATTTGATACCCAAAAGGAATTTTTAATGAAAGTGAGATCAAGTGATGGTTTTGAATTTTGTTTTAAAGATAAATGAGAGAGTATCAAAAGTTAAGAGAACATTTAAAATTAAAGTGAAATCTCCAGAGTAGGAAAGCTTAGGTTTGCTAGGGAGGATGGTGATAACTATTAATTTGAGTTGAGAATAGATAGAGAAATGTGGGCCCTGCAAGGATAGGCATCTTGAGAAAGGAGAACTCTGAGCCCTTCTATAGTCTTGTGTTTTGCTTTGTTTTGTTTTAATTTTTCAGATATTCAGATAGCTAGAGAAGCTTGCTGGAGCTCTCCAAAACATAGAGATTTCTAGCCAGTAGGGCCGATTAACCACAAAAGGGGGAATCCCTGACTACTGCAAGTGTCCACACAACAGCTAGATGACCAGGTCTAAAAATGATTCCAAACTGGAAAGGATTATCAGACCAGCTAAAAGGTTGGACAAAGGAAAGGCCTGGCTCTTTCCAAAGTACATCCTCCTAGGCTGTGCCCCTGGCTAGGTCAGTAGAAACTTACCTGCAAAAGATGCTCGATAATGACGACAGCTAGTAGGAGCTATTTTGGGATGAGGCACCCATCCCATCACTCTTTAATTCACAGCACATAAGTAGTTGACTACTCTGCATATGCAAGAGTGGGAATGATAGGGAAAGTGTCTGCTAAATAAAGCAACTTAATTAATAAAGCAACTGTCAAGTGCCTGCCATGCTAATTTCATCTGGCTGTGTTCTCACATGGAACCCAAATAGGCAACCATCTCACTAAGTAAAGTCGTTGCTAAAGTAACTTTTAGGAGAAAGTGCACAAACTGCAGTTATTGGAGGAGAATGGCAGCAATTGAAACAACGTCTGAAAGTCAGAGTCTTGGCCTTTGATCTTTACTTTTCAGAGAGCCCCTCAGCTCTGCAGTACTCTGAGATGCGAGCCTAAGTGGGAGTGGCTTTTCCCTGCATCACATTAGAAAGCCTTCTATCAGTGGTAGACTCAGATTCAAAGGTGTCCCTGCTTCACAAGCTCTCCAAGCAAGACCAGTGCTTAAATGTCCCGCAGTATCCTAGTCTTCCTTGAGGTAACTGGGCCTCCAGACTCTCTGGCTGCAAAGTCTAAATAAAGGATCAGAAAAGTCACTTGTGCTCCAGTTACAGGCACTAGCAATCCTTGGGGCCCACTGACCAGCCAGTTTAGCCTAGTGAACAAGCTCCAGGTCCCAGGGAAACTCTGTGCTCAAAAAACATGGTAGAGACTGACTAAGGAAGACACCTGAGGTTGATCTCTAGACTCCACATTCACACACACACACACACACACACAAACACCAGGTGGAGGGGGTGGCCAACCATCAGAGTCTGAAAGTCTGTAAGCTCAGAAGCATGAGATGGGATAAAACTTGAAGATGATGCTCTGGTCACAGAGAAGGAATACAGGAGTTTAGAAAAGACAAATAGAAGGTGATTACTTTCTCCAGTTGGTCTGAATGCAAGCATTATGATGTAAATAATAATTTTTAAAAGTCTTAGTCACCCTTTGCTCAGATGGTGCATAGTGAAAAGGGCTTCTTAAAATTTTAATCCTGGGATCTAGAGAGATGGCTCAGAGGTTAAGAGCATTGTCTGTTCCTCCAGATATCTTGACTTCAATTCCCAGCAACCACATGGTAGCTCATAACTATCTATAATGAGATCTGGTGCCCTCTTCTGACATGTAGGCAGAACAATACTGAATAAATAAATAAATAAATAAATAAATAAATAAATAAATAAATAAATAAATAAATCTTTAAAAAATTAAAAAAAAAAATCCATCCTGGAGCCCTGTCTTCCCAGTGAGACCCTCATCTAAAGCTTTAAACCCACCCTATGGGATGGAAACTGGTGCTATTCAAATGTACTCATCTTAGATCCAGGAAATGATGGTGTCTGTGACATCTGTGGCCTCATCAATTAGAGACTCTCTATACCAACTCCTTTCTGGACCGTGTTGTTAGAGTGGCTGCCACTATCTGTAATCCACCATTAACATATAGTCACCGACAATGTCATCTCTGGTGGCACCTCCAAACCTGCAGGCATCTTCTCTCTTGGTATGAGGACAATTTGATGACTGATGACAACTGTGACTCAGCACAAGCTGTGCATGTGTTGAAGAAAGGAGGAATGTAGATAAAATGCCAGAACTGGAGTCAGAGTCGAGTTCTCTCATACATGGTCCAGGGGTGATGGCAAAGTGTCTTGGTTTCTTGTCCTATGATTATGACAAAATGCCCTAACCAAAGTAATTTAAGGCAGAGAAGGCTTGTATTGGCTCACAGTTGAAGGTACAGTCATAGTATGAAAGTCACAGCATCAGGAGACTGAGGGAGCTGGTCACATTACACCCACAATCAAGGACAAATCAAAGAATCCATGCCATTTTATACAGTTCATGATCCTCTGTCCAGGTAGTGATCCTGCCCACTGTTAACATGGATCTTCCCATGTCTATTCATGAAATCAAAATAATCTCTTACAGGAATGTTCAAGGCTTGTCTCCTAAGTGATTCTAGATTTTTGTCAGGTTTGCAACACTAACCTCTACAGTTATGTGATGTTAAAGAGGCCCCTTTACAATTGAGAAACTCATTTTCCTTGTGGGTAAAATAAAATACTAATAGTTTAAGGCAGGGGAGCATGAGAAACATCTTAGCAACCCAAGACTCTGTTTTGCTTGGCTACACAGATACCCCTTTCCTAACCATGCACTTAGTAACCTGTTAGCAACGTGGGACCCCACACCTGCTTTGAGCTGTATGTGCACTCCACTTCAAAGAACAGAGAGAAATCTCTCCATTTAGCAGCCTCCTAATTATTCCCCTTTCTATTCAAGCATGTTCCTAGACATATCAGGGGCTGATCCAACCTGGACTGTTTCAGGATATATGCAAAAAAAAAAAAAAGACAAACTGTGTCCTCTGAGTGAACTTTCAGAAGTGATCTCCTAGTGACATCTTTTACCTATACATAACTGGACCTATATATGATTTAAAACCAGATGGATTATGGAAAGGGACATGTGCAGTAGAAAAAAGCTTACATAACCCAATTCTGTCAATCAAAACAGAACCACCCAAGCTATCTGCTCTTCTTTCTTTTGGCACCACAAAAGGAAACTCTGGACAAGAACAAAAGTCCATGAAAATGCCCCAGTGGCCCGAGGTCTCTTGGCAATGTATACAAAAATTGTACTTTCACTTTACTTTTAATAAAATTCATGTTACTTAATTTTTTTTGTATGTGTGGTTCTCTTCCAATTATTTGAACAAGGAACCAAGAATCTAGAATCACCAAGTTAGGGACCACTGGTAACACATTCCTGCAGGGCTTTTAAGAAGATGCCCCTCAAACTCCTTCTGGAAGCAACTTCATGCTATTCACGGCCACAGTTCCAATCTTCAATGACTGCCAGGCACAGGGAAGTGATACAATATTTATGAGCATATGCAGAGCATCTAACTTCCCATTAGCATTGAGTGTGTGGTCATGCTGGTGCCTGGAAAGAAAGGTAAATCCCAGCAACTCCATCCTGAAGAGTGCATGTGAGAAAAAGCAGAGTTTTGGTACAAACCTCCCTCCTGGGGCCACTTCTGTTTCATTCAAGCCAAGAGCTGGGAGATATCCCTCCCCAGAAGACCCAGCCAGATTCTCTCATGAGAAACCATTAAAGGTCTGAGATGAGGCATGCTGATGAAGTGAACACACCAGAAACAAGGTGACAGCAACCATCGGAATAGACTCACCAGGTGGACACACCCCTGACATTGTTTGACATGGGTTTAAGTCCTGGTACAGCAATTTGATTAAAATGTGTTGAATGGAGTCTAAGGCCTGCCGTGCAAACATGGGTACCTGAGTTCAGATCTCCAGTACTGACATAAAAAGGCCAATCACAGTGCCAGAGAGATAGATCAGCAAGTAAAGGCACTGATGACCAAATCTGACAACCCAAGGTCAATCCCCAGAGCCCGTGTGATGGAAGAAGAGGATAGATCCAGCAAGTTCTCCTCTGGCTTTCCCACAGACACCATGACATATACCCACCCACATGCACACTTACATACATACATATATTGACCACATACAAGTAAATACAGAAAATGGAAGGGGGAAAAAGTGGGCAGAATGGCATTGTGTATAACCCCAGTGACATAGAAGGTGGGGACAGGTAGACCCCTGGGGTTTGCTGACTTAGTGAACTCCAAGTTCAGATAGAGAGAGACTCTGCCTTAAAGAAATAAGGTGAAAAGTGTCTGAGGAAAATGGTGATGTCAACCTCTGACCTTCACATAACTGTGCACACACATGCATGAATACCAAATGTGCAAATTTATACCCATGCAAATACACAAATATACACACTAAAAATACACACACAGTGCTGATTGACTGACAAGTGACTAAATTTAGCCAAGGAATTCAGTTGATCTCAATTCTGGAAAAACGAGGCATAATTGTGCTTACATGAAACTTCTGTGGGTATCATTTTATGTGGTAGACTAGGAAACCTTCCGTTTCTCATCTTTGATGAAAAACTGGAGCCCAAAATGGGTGCAGAGCGAGCAGGCAGCACAACCCATCACCAAGTCTGAAGCCACACTTCCCCCGTGTGTTCTGTCTGCAGGCACTGAGATGCCCCCTAGGACGTGCATTGAGCTCATCTAGGGAATGTTCCATGTGGAAGCAATCAAGAAAGAAAATAACAAAATTCCTGCACAAGTATACTAGAGAAAGGAGGCTTTTATTAGTGTTCAGTGTTTGAAGGTGTAGCTCATGGTTATAGGAGAATGAGGCAAGTGGGTCGTATTAATTCACAATCAGGAAGCCGGAAAATGTGAGTGCTGGCACTCGGCTAACTTCCTTCTTTTGATTCAGTCTGGCAGGCCAGCCTATGGGATGATGTTGCCATTCTCAGGGTAGGTTTCCTTACTCAGCTAGACCTTTCTGTAAACACACTCATAGATATGCCTAGAGGTGTGTTTTCACGGTAGTTCTAAATTTCAGTAAGTTTGGAGTGGAGATGAGCCATCAGAGTGTGGACCTGGGCAGAAGTGTATCCATGTATAGAGACATCCCTCTCCCTTTCTGCTTAGTGGCAACACAAGGTGGCATTCTGCCAGCTGTGCCTACTGCTGCCTGTCCAGTGGGAGAGCTTTTGAAGAGAAGATCAGTGTTGAAAATGAGATGCTGTCTACCCCAGAGCAGATCTGGGCAGAGGGTCTCTCTCTCACACAAGCCAGGAGGGCAGTTTGTAAATCTGGAAGAAACCAATAAGAGGCACTTCTTTATCCAGGGGCTCACACGTCAATCAAATATAACTCTTCTATCTCAGAAGATAGACGTGGCATCAGGATTGCTATTGTGAGGATGTAAAGGGGGGAGAATGTGCTCCGTAAAGAAGAGATGCAAAGCTGTGAGCCAGAACGACATGAATGATGAGTCTCGGGAGACAAGAATTCTTTTTTCCTGGAGGGACGGGTGAGTGACACCCATTCTACCATGGCTAAGCAAGGCACCGTGTGCTCTGATATTATGACATAAAATACAGACATAAAAATCTCACACAAACATTTTGGGCCAAGACTAAAATTAACACAAAAAGGTTACCATTGACAATGTAGATATAAAAATAGCAATCTGCAGTATAATTATAAATAAAATGGCCATTAACTTTTATAATGCCTATATATATTTATGTAATGTCAAAGCTTATGCATCACCAATCTTTATATCAACTTTTATATTGGCATTCTGAGAAAAATACCATATTTCTTGAAGGGCTTTTTTCTTCTTTTTCAAAATAATAGGGAGACTATTGCCATAACCATCACTCAAATGTGTGGGTCTCTTCTCTGCATGTGCCTATATGTGCAGGCTGTGTACATAGACATGCTAATAAGGACAGAAATAACTCACTGGAGCTGACAGAAAGGGCCACAGCATCATTGCCAGAGTGACCTTTAGCAGAATCAGGGTGCAGTTTTACAACAGTGCTCCTTCACTTCCCCCATCCAAACTAAGAGATGTGGGGAAGAAGAAAGAGCCCCCCTCACCATCCCCTACAGGATTTCTTAGCACACAGAATATATGGCCCAGGGTCACTGAGTTCCTGCCTCATCGCCCATTAGCTGAACCTACTTTTTAAAGGTTCACAGTTTACTTAATGCTTCCTGGTCACCAGCTGTGAAAGGTAATATTGGCTGTCAACTTGATGGGATCTAGAACCATAGAGAAAACACACCTCTGGGCATGTTTTTAGACTGAGTTCATGTCTAGAGTTAAAAAGTTACAGGGGTCCCACCAGAGATGACTACTCATACACAATTTATAGCAGATTGAAAGTCCCAACGGACTGGAACTAAACTAATGTATTGCGGGAGCTGTCAACAGGATGTGTAGACTTTACTAGTGACAGCTGTCCTGAAGAGCAACAACCTGTAAGCAAATTAGGCCTGGATGGGATTGGTATAAACCCTGACATTATCATTTACCAGTTAGGTGACTATAGGTATGGCACTTAAGGTCTCTGGAACATGCTTTATCTGCAGTCCTTCAGGGTTAAAACTCATCTGTATACCACCATTGTGTAGATGATTGGGCAGTGCCACCTTGCCTGATGGGCACTGCTCCCTCAACTCTCAGTGTTTCCTTCTCCTCAAGGCCAGTACTCCAGCTCCCTTGTCTTTCTTGGGTGTGAAAAGTCAACCTGCTTTCTCCCCTCTGTCTCTGTCACATTGTTCACAGAAACTGTCATCCTCCAGCCATGCTGACAACACATTTGCTTCGCTGTGACCACATAAAACTTAGGTTTTTAGTTCATGGTCTCAAAGCATTTCAGTTCATCATGATAGGGAAGGCACGGTGGAGCCACAGAGTTCATGGTGCTGGGAATGTGTGGTGGAGACTGTTCATGAAACAATTGCCTAAGAAACAGAAAGAAAGTAAGAACTAGGACTGGCTGAGCATAACCTTCAAAGGCCCACCCATTTCTGATGACCTACTTCCACCAGCTAGACCCTACCTACTGAAGGTTCTGCAGCCTCTCAAGATAACACCATCTACTTGGGGGCCAAATATCCAAAGCAGGATGCAATGAGGACCTTTCAGATTCAAATGCTAACAGTTATCCCATAAGGAAATTAGTGTAAAGCACTGGGCATGGGATTTGTTACATGAGTGAGTAATTAATAAGGGTTAGATCTTTATTTTCACTCTCACTCAGCATGTTGCTATTGAATAGATGAATCCAACAGAAAATATTGTTGTAATGAGGCACATACTGCCACAAGGGACAGCTTGGGGGCACAAGCAAGTTTCTGATTGACTGACTTGCCAAGGCCCTCCCATTCCAATCACTTCCTCATTTGCAGCCCTACAAATTACCCAAACACATCAGAACTGGAAAATATGGCTGCACCAAGCAGTTGCCTGTGCAGAGACTGATAGGGCATGGGACGTGCTAGAAATAGAACTGCCCTCCTACTGAGCCAAGAAAGGTGTCCTGTGTGCACGTGGAAGGGGTGCTCAGATAGCAACCTGTGTTATCTCCTTCATGCAGGGTCTGTGGCAGGCCAAGGGCTGCTTTATTTCTGCATTTTTGAAATAAATCTGTTTTTCAAATTTGCCAACACATTCCAAAATAAAACTGCTTACTGGGCTAGGGAGATGGCTTAGTCAGTGACCTCAACATGCATAGGCACACACACACACACACACACACACACACACACACACACACACACACACACACACACAACCTCGTACTGGCTTACTGAAAGGAACTTTCACTTTATTGGTCTCTCTTCTGGGTTTCCACATCCACATCTTAGGCAGTGATCAACATTTCCAGAATATGCTCTCCCACCTTGGAGACGGAACTGACCAACCCTGTCACTCACAGTATAAGTGAAAGGAAGATGGCTTAAGGTGACCTGGTAGCAAGGACAGAGTGATAGTATCAAGTTTATTTTGAAGACAGGAGGGTAGTTACTTGACAAAGCACGGTGGGACTACTGAGTGCTACTGCTCCTATGCCATGCTTAAGTGAGCAAAGTACTTTTTCACAGAGTTAGAATCCAAGGGCAGGTAGAAGATCTGCACACAGCAGAAACTAGAGTCTCAACTAACTGTGGTAGGCGAGTGGAGGAAGCAAAATCGCATGCAGTGTTTAGACAACGTGACTGGGGTCCTCGTGGGCACCTTGAAAATTTCTACATCATTCTGTTTAGGACAACCTGACAAGATCAGGGTTATAATGACCCTGTTTCATCAGTGAGGGAACTGAGACTGTAAATAGGTGAGTCCCAAGCCAAGCAGCTAGTAAGGAAGAAGTCAGGATCTCACATCCAGCCTTCTTCCATCTGTACGCCAGGCCTTTGGGACCAAGAAGGGAAGCAATCTAAATGAGCATGTGTCTCTCAAAAGCTTCAGGAGTACCATGAAGTTCACTTGTTAGTTTATCAGAGAAAGGTCAAATGTTGGGGCCAGGGGGGGTTCCTTATATTACTATCTACATTTACTATTCGTTTTTTGTTTGTTAATTTCTTATTAATGTGGCAAAATTCCTGACAGATGCAACTTAACAAAGAAAGGGCTTATTTTGACTCAGAGGTTGAAGGTAGAGTCCACAGTGAGAGGGAAATAATGGCAGTGGGAACTTGAGGCTGTTGTCAAGCTGCATCTCCAGTCAGGAAGCAGAGAGGGGTGAACACAGGTGTTCAGTTCATTTTTCCTTGTTATTCAGTCCAAGATTCCCAACTATGATGGGTGCTACCCACAGTTAGGATAAATCTTCCCACTTCAACTAACCGAATCAATCAAACCCCTTACAGAAATGACCAGAGGCTCATCTCCTAGATAATTCTAGATCCTGTCAAGTCAACAGTTAATAGTAATTATCACATGAATAAAAATATTGTCAGAGATCAAATTCATCCATATAAGGGCAGAAGACCCATGGGACAACCCAAACATTTCTTGTTTCCAAATCTCTAAATCGTGGCCTCTGAGTTTTGTACTGAAAAAAACCAGGGACACCTAGTTGGCGTTTGCCTCAGGAGGTGGGACAGGCTGTTCTTAAATTGAGTTTTCTGACCTCTGCTCCTGAAAAACTTCAACAAGAGATATTTTTTTCTCAGACTGGCGTTTAGTGTTCAGTGTTTTGTGCCATATAACCTTTTGGGGTTTCCTGTCTGTCTGTAGTGTGAAAGATGGGTTGTTTCGAGATCTTTTGGCAAAAAGGCGCCCCTCTGGTTTGCATCTAAGCTACAAAGAAGTGGCCAGCTGAAGAGAAACAAGCTCATACCTGAGAAACATCTTGGAGTAATCATCAAAATCCATTTCTCCTCTGCATGCATGGAGAAGGGATTGTCTGCTCACGGAAGTTAAGCAGGACCAGAAAGGCCTGTTGGCTGTGAACTCCAGTTGTAGGTATTGCTTCCAGTCTGAGGCATTTAACTCCAGAAGCAAGACTCACAGCATCTTCTTCCTCCACTCCAGCATCCTACATTTTGAACTGTGTGTCACAGATGCTATAGCTAAGTGATGGTGTAACCTGCATCATCCCAGAGACATGACAGACTGTAGAAAGCAAAGCCTTCTGTTAAACCATTGCATTAGCCTGACTAGGTTCTCACATGGGACACTTCCCTTGGAGCAGCAGAACTTAAGACTCCCCTGGCTGTTCCATTTTGTAATCATTGCCATGAAAGCTACATGGCCATCTCTGACATCCATCAGGAGAGCAGGTGAGCTGGGTTGATGGTGCTTTTGTGTCCACAGCATACATCTGGCTACATTCAGATGTAATCAGTGAAACAGACAGCAAGCTGGGCATTTTTTCCTTTCTCCACTTAGGCTAAAATTAACATTTATCAAGTATTTACTTTGGCCTGGAGGGTGTTAGGAGAATTCTCTCTTTTCCTTTTCTTTCTTTCTTATTCATTTGTTTACTTATTTTTTACATTGTTGAGAATTGAACCAGGGCCGCCCACACGTTAAGCAAGCGCTCTACACTAAGCTACATCCCCAGGCCTCTTTTACTTTTTATTTGATTCAGCATCACATTTAGTTGAGCACCCTAATCTTGAACTCACCACGTAGGTCAGGAAGACCTTGAATTTTTCATCCTGCCATGGCCTCCAAAGTATCCAGGATAATAGACCACTGTCACAGGTCTGGCTATAGTATTTCCAACTCTACAGTGTTACTGCAGTTAAAATAAATATTGTACATAGATCAAGACATAGTATTGCAGCCATTAATATGCATAATGTTTATTGTCAGCTTTTAAAGATAAAAATATTAAACTAAAGTTTGTGGAGACTATTCACATATGAGAACTGGGCTATAGATCTAGATGATGCTGATTCTAAAGAGTGTGGGGCTTTCGTTGTGTAACATGAATCTACCCATTCAAAGTACTCTGACTTAATGATTAAACAGATCATAGGTATATAGATTAAACAGACAAACAGACAGGTAGATGTAAAACATCATGATTAGGAGATCTAAATTATCTTGGGAAATATGCAGGAAAGATATACATATATACATATATATAGTATTAGATATAAGTACATATTTGTGTGTATTATATATAAGTATATATTTGTGTATATAATATGTACATATAAAATGAACAGTTAAATGAATATTGAGAGCTGGCTATTTAAAATCCAGGTTTATTCACACTTGTGACCTGTGTGACTATGAGCAGCTCCCCTTTTTTCCCTGTGTGATGGGGATAAAAATAAAATTCCCTTCCTTGGGTTTTGTGAGGATTCAGTGAGCTAGATTGGGAGGGGCTACTGACAGGGCCTTGTCTTTGTTATTGGTAGGTGGTCTGCAGGGAGCAGAGGGGAGTAAGGAACCACTGTAGGCAAAAGGCAGCCCCCATGCCCTTTATTCTGGTAGAACTATCTACCTCATCCTCTTCGGGCCACACCAACTCCCTACTCCTTGAAGGAGAGTGGTTGGTGGGAACAGCATGTCCTGGAGAAAGATGACCCCACTCTCCCGGCTAACTAGGCTGAAAGGAGGTTGAGCAGATTCTGTTTCTTAAACACCAGCCTAGTTCCCAGCTCTGCAACACTCAGCAGGAGGTGGGGCAGTAGTTAGAACACATATTAAAGAAATAACTGCAACCCTCCTTCTGGCTTTCAACCCCCAAACCTGCAAGCCATGGCAGTGTGACGGCCCAGGCAGTGACTTGTTCAGCGTTGCTCAGGGTTTTCTCTGAGCTTCTCTCTCAAAGGCACCTTGTCACCGTGACCTTATTAGTCTCCCAGCTGAGGAAATGCTAATTATAATGCCATAATTACTATAACACTAACACTTGAGATCACTGTTTCTATCATTTATCATTCACTAACCCAGGAGGATGTGTGCAGATGATGAAGCCCTTGCCTATGACCAGAAAGCTCCATGGACATCCTGAGAAAAGGACAGGCCAGCAGAGATTGGTGTCTACATGTTACACAAAGGAGAAAGGACCACAAATACAGTCAGATCCTGCCATGGCATGGATTCGTCACCTAAAAACAGTGTGTGGGAAACTGTTGTGTGACTCTTCTGTAGCATGAATCTTAAAGAGTCTTATTAATAAAAACAAACCCAAGCCAGTTATTGGGGTGAATGCGGGAAGATCAGAGAAGCAGAACAAGTCACAGCTACCAATTCCTCAGCTGATCCTGTTTGGTCAGACTGGAAGCCTCTGAGTTCTCATCCAAATGGATCTCAGCTGAACTACTTCTCAAAACCTAAAAGCTTAACCAGCTCTAGTTCCTGGTCCTCACACCTTAAATACCTTTCTGCTTTCTGCCATCACTTCCTGGGATTAAAGGAGTGAGTCACCATGCCTGGCTGTTTCCATTGTGGCTTTGAACTCACAGAGATCCAGGTGGATCTCTGCCTCCCAAGTGATAGGATTAAAGGCGTGTGCTACCACTGCCTAACCTCTATGTCTAATATTGGGGCTGTTCTGTTCTCTGACCCCAGATAAATTTATTAGGGTGCACAAAATTTGGGGGAACACAATATCACCACACTCTTCCTGGGAGATGTGAACAAATGTCTCTTCACCCCAGACAGGGCACTGACAACAGACTGAAGAAATGTTTTCACCCAACCTTACCTTAGTGAACCAGTGAGTTGAATGGAGGAGCAGCTCCCACACGGCATCACTAGAACGCCCACTGCACACACAGAGGACCCGCTTCTCTGTGGTTATGGCACCTAGTAGACTAGTGGGTCTCAACTTTCCTCACACTGTGATCTCTGCAGTTGTCCTCTGACATCCACAGGCAGGCCTTAGAGCGGTGCTTCTCAAACTTCCTAATACTGCGACCCCTTAATACAGTTCCTCATGTTGTGGTGACCCCTGCCATACAATTGTTTCGCTGCTACTTCATAACTGAAATCTCTCTACTGTTATGAGTTGTAATGCAAGTATCTGTGTTTTCTGATGGTGTTGGGTGACTCCTGTGAAAATGTCATTTGACTGCAAAGGGGTCGTGACCCACAGATTGAGAACAACTGTGGTAGAGGGCTTCCCATGTGATGGAGTTTTAATGTCTTTTTGGAATAATTGGAATGAAGAAAGAAAGGAAGGAAGAAAAGAGGGAGGGAGGAGGGAGGGAGGGAGGAAGGAGGGAGGGAAGGAGGGAGGGAGGGAAGGAGGGAGGGAGGGAAAGTGAGGATTCTTCATGTAGATGGTGAGTGATGAGCTGAGACGCAGCTTCAATGGCACAGCTGTGCTCCCTTTCCTCAGCGGTACACCCCTTGGAGAAGGTCCATTTTGTGTCCCTTCAAAATGATGAAAAAGACCATTCCCTGGACCTAATAGAGTTCTCTTAGAATTTTATATGCACATTAATTGCTTTTAAAATTTTATCACAGGTTATTTCCTCTGCCTTCCCTTTCACAGCTAAAAAGAAGTAGAAAATTGGTCCCCGGTTCATGGTCCCAGAGGGTTTTCTGTTCTTTGCTCTATAAATTCAGTTTCTGGTGAAAAAAAAATATGAAAAATTGTCCAAGGAGAGTGAATCCCTGCATGCTTGAAGATGTGCTGTGAAGCAGCCTGAGGCTGGAACAAAATTTCTTTTGTGTTCTAGTGTTTTATCTTTTAATAATTCATGCAGATTTCCTTCACATTTCAGTTCTTAATGTATCTGTATTTGGTTGATATAAAAATAATGATATGAAATTACTTGGCAATTAAATTATTTTAATTTATTTCATCTCCTCCACAGGCTTCAAGAAGATGTGTGACTTGTTTCTTCTCATGCCTCAAAGATGTGGGTGCCAAGTTTAAATGTCAGAGCTGGAAACCGCCTCCTACACACGTCATCCACAGCCTTCTCTTCTCTGAGTTTTCCTGACCAGCCCTCTCTGTTCATGCCTCTCACTATTACCGTTCCACAGTTCCATACCTTGATCTGGTTTGTCAACCCCAAAGATTTATGTGTTAGAAGCTTGGTCCTCCTGTGTTGGTGGGAGAGATAAGTGAGTCCATTAAGAGGGTGAGCTTAGTGGGAGGTAATTAGGTCGTTGCAGGATTAATATAGTTGTTCTTGTACAACCCCAGTCTGTGTCTGTAAAAGAGCAGGACTGGCCCCCTGGACTCTCCATCTTCCTGTCTTCAAGTGTGAGTTCTCTCTGTTCCAGGTACTCCTGCCACCATGATGCCATCTGCAACAAGGTCTTCTCCAAGGCTGAGCAGAGCTAGCTCCATTGGTCCGGAACCTCCAGAGCTGTGGGCTAAATAAACTTCCCTTTCCTTCCTGCATATGACTACCAAAGTCACCTTCCTGACTGTAAATAATACACTTTGAGCATATTTCCTGCATCCCCCACTACCCTGCCCTCTGACTCTTCCCTCTCCCATTAGTTCTTCTAGTCAGTTGTCTACTTCCATGTCTTCTATACAGGTGTGATGTGAATCTGTAAGTCTAAGGTGCACAAATGAGAAAAAACATGACATTTGACTTTTTGAAACTGACTTAATTCTCTTATTATCTCAAGTTGCATCCATTGTCCTGCAAATGACATCACTTCATTCTTTGTTACAGCTCAAACAATTCATGCATGTCTACACACGTACCACATTGTTTCCTTTATCCGTTCCTCTGTAGTTGAACACCTGGGTTGGTCCCCATAACTTGGCTGCAGTGAGTAGTGTTTATTTATGAATAGGTGCTGAGCTTTGGTTCAGGCCTTTCAACTCAGGCAGCACTGCTTTTTCCTGAGAGTTTTGTAGCTTGAAGCTTCCAAAAGGTTCCACCTACTTAATGGCCCTCAGTTAATCCTTCCTAGAAATGCCCTCTTAGTTGATCCCAGAACTAGTCAATTTGACAAACAAGATTAACCATCACAACATATGAAAGATTCTGATGCACATGGGAGGCTGCTGATAGCTCCCATTGCTATGGGACCATTGGAACAGGAAGCAAAAATGACTAGAAATGGAGTCAAGTGTCCTGTCATGTGCAGCCTTCTGTGACAAGCTAAACACATGTTTTCAGAACTAAATAAGACCCACCAAAAGGAAAGAATTTGAACAATTTAAGATACTTAGAAACTATAATGAATTAAAATGGGACAGAAGTTCCTGCTCTCTCAATTGTCATCATTCATGCTCTTTTTCCAATGATGCTGCTTCTGATAGTGGTTATAATTTGTGGGGCCACATATTAAGGACAGAGATCACAGAAGATACTGAAAAGAAAAGTGATGGCCAATTGTACCTTTGACTCCTCAATGAATCCTATAAGGACTCCACACCATAGCTCCACAAGCAACTACCATGAAGAAATCTTTGCTGTCCAGGTCTCATCAAGATGCAATGTATGAGGGATTGAAGGGGTAGTTTAGTACTTAAGAGAACATACTGCTCTTGCAGAAGACCCAAGTTCAACACCGATGTTAGGCAGTTCACAATGGCCAGTACAGCTCCAGGGTGAGATCTCTGGACCTTCTGCACTTGCATTCACAAGCACACACCATAGGCACATAATTTAAATGAAATTCATCTTGTTTTAAGTGAATGTAAGATAAATTGTGTGTGAGAAAGGAGCCCTAAGGTCATGGATTCTTCCTCAGTCCCAAAGCGTTGTGAATGTGGCCTTTGTGCCAAGCTAGATAGCCAGAAGCTGTATTTCTCAACCACACTAAAAATTTCAGCAAAATATCCCACCTAGCTATGCCTTCTTCTAATGGCTCTTAACTTATCCTTTGAAATAGTCCAATGCTTGAACCCTGGGAATCAGCATCTGAGACTGATTATCTTGCAAGAAGCATTTCTAACATGCAACTAGGGGTAAGTATCTCTCCTTTAAGAATGAAATCGGGGCTGATAATCATGGATCTTTATGTAAACTACCATTTCTAATTATATTCCTTCCTATGGAGGACATGGTCTGTTACCCATGTCCATCCCGCTGGAAGCCAAATGGCAGGCCTGGTCCTGACAGCAAATGACAGGAGACAGCACACTGCAGCCACCAGAGTGCCTGATGCACAGGATGGGCCAGTGAGCTGCAAAATTAAACTCCTCTTTTTAGAAGCCATTTGTGTGTTAAGGAAGAGAATAAATAAGCTAACACCATGGCCACTTAAAAAATGCACTCAGACAGAGAATTTATTTGACTATTTCAGACCAATGGGGGAAAATGAGCTCTATAATTGAAATGGTAATGGGATGAGTTAGGCGTGGGGAGGGGGTCAAGCATTCTCAGAGGTGATGTCCTCAATAAGTTGGCAACTCAAGACAAGGAAAAGCGAAAACTTTCTGGATGAAAAATGGGGTTCCTGGGTACAGAAGTGGTCTGTCCTTCTGACTATAGCATCATTATAGGACCACAGTGTAATTGCTCATAATTAATGACAATGCTTGGATGTCCTTGCACAAGTCTTCCTCTGTCTTCCTTCTCCTTATAAAATGCAGGCCACTTGTCCTGCCCTTATGAGCCCAGTATATGCTCATATATGTATATGAGCATATACATATATGCATGCCTTGACTCTTTCCTGGGTGATGTTAGACAGATTGTAGTGTTAACTCACTGGCAACACATTTATTGAGAGATTTCTCTGTGTCCTGACCTGAGCTGACTCTTTGATGAAGACAGCTGCTGTCAGGGAAGCATCATCACTGTACTTACTAGCCCAGCATGTTCTTGTGAGTGCGAACAGAAGAGCCTTGGAATCAAACAGAGAAGACCCAATGTGGGGAGCATCCAATCAAATGACTCCACATGGGTTCCAGCCACTTAGACTGCTGTGTAGCTCTTTACTCTGAATTGAACCATTTCCATTTGAAGGATGGTTCCTTAAGACACAGGAAGTAAAAAAAAAAAAAAAAAAAAAAAAAACTTAGAAAGCTCAAAAAGTAAACAAAATTTACAAGGCTCCCCAAGTCCCTGAAGCCTACATGGATACAGCTGCAGCAACAATTACTGAGAAGAAGAATCTCTGATCAGTGGAGTATCTGTTCTTCAAGTCGTGCAGAGATTTTCAGGGATTCAGCTTTCACAAGTCATCTCCCATTCTGGGGTAGGCCTTTCAGTGACCCAGCCAACTTTGAGTGATCCATGATTCTGTAAGTAACTCCAATAAGTGCACTGGCTCTTTGAGCTGGATTGGTATTTCATTTCTTTGGTCTGGAAATGGGGTGAAAAGACATTGATCCACATCTGACCAAGAAACTTGCACAACAACCAGAAAGGGACCTTGATTCGGAGGTTAAAGGCTGTAAATATACATCAGCCCATTTCCCAAAAGATCCCAGTTGTCCAGCATTGCAACAGCCTCATGACAGGAAGGAATCTCAGCATGGATATTGGCGGGGAAGGCACGGGAAGATACTCTGTGTCCTGGCTTAGTACTCACTTGGCATATTCCAAACACCTGGTACTGCCATGAGCTGAGGTGCAAAGAGGACTCTGGGAGATGCTATTCTAAATAGCCCTGATAGGCAGCCTGGTGAATTAAAGGCCAGGCTTCTCAGCCCCTACCCCATGAAAAGAAAATTGGTATGGAAGAGGGACAAAGAGGGCCAGTGGTCTCCACATCCATCCTCAAGACCCTGATATGAGGCTTGGGTTTAAATGGAGCTCAAGAGGTGTGCATACTAAGCAGCATGCATGGGTTAAGATGTCATCCCACCACCAATAAGTAACTCATAATGGTCCGGGCCCCAGGCTCTCCTGCAAGATGATCTGATAGGTTGTAAATCTTCTCTCTGGGAGACAAATTCCTCCTCTGGCTGTCCCCAGGACCTCAACCTTTTCTTTTCTCTACACAGGACTCTTAGGGAAATTCCAGTTTTCAGGGTCTGTTGTTTACTGATAGCCCAAGGAAGGCCATGTCTCTTTAGATGTCCTTCTTGCAAGATCAGTTACAGCAGCACAGAGAATGTCTCTTTCGTTTACTTCAAATAACTTGTGTTGAAAAGAATCTCTGACTCTTTTGCCTGCTCTTGAGACTCTTTTCATCCTTTTGGGTTACTTTGTCTAGCCTCCATACAAGGACTTTTGTCTCGTTGTATCTTGTTTTGTCCTGTCCGGCTGTTTTCTCTTGGAGGCCTGCTCCTTTCTGAAGAGGAAATGCAGGGGGAGTGAATCTGGGGAAGAGGGGAGGTGGAGAGGGAGGAGAAACTATGGTTGTGATGTATTGTGTGAGAGAAGAATCTATTTTTAATAAAAAGAAAGGAAAGGAAAGAAGACAGGAAAGGAAAGGAAAGGAAAGGAAAGGAAAGGAAAGGAAAGGAAAGGAAAGGAAAGGAAAGGAAACGAAAGGAAACGAAAGGAAACGAAAGGAAACGAAAGGAAACGAAAGGAAACGAAAGGAAAGGAATGGAATGGAAATCCCCTCCTTCCCCCTTGATCAGACAGTAGGCTGCACTACAAAACATCTCTCTCCAGTTCCTTGTTTGCCACCATAGCCCTGCCCTTCTCCTTGTGTGCACAATTCATTGAATGCTCTTTCTTGAGCAAAATGAAATTAACATGGGAAAGTATAGGCTTTAGGGATCAGAGATTTAAGCCCAGCTGTGGCACCCACCTTGCTCAGCACCAGTTATAGATCAACCATAGATCCTCCCTGGCCTCAGTTTTCTCAGGATCAAATGGGAATGATTATACTACAGGCTCACTGGAAGACTGAAATAGCCTAAAACCTGTGAGATGTTCAGTATGGCATGTGCCACATGCCACCTCTGAGTTGGCGTGGCCATCAAGGTTCTTGCATGCACTGAGGCTGCTGTAGTAACTATTGTTCACTTTCTTTTTGTCTCTGTAAAATAAACAGTATATCCTCAAATGGTGACCCTGGGAAACCAGCACCCCATAAGTCCCTAGTAGGCACTGGGGAGATGCAGACTGCCTTTCTCCACACCAGTGTGTGTGTGTGTGTGTATGTGTGTGTGTGTGTGTGTGTGTGTGTGTGTGTGTGTGTGTGTGTGTATTAACACTTGGTGGAAATTGTCATTTAGTACATGCATTATCATAGTCAGCTGTCAACTTGAGACAGTCTAGAGTTATCTCAGTGAGTCTCAACTGGGAGATTGCCTCAATCTGATTGGCCTGTGGTCATGCCTGTGGGGTGGGCATTTTCTTTGTTATTGTTGATGTGGAGGGCCCAGCCCACTGTGGGTAGTGCCAGCCCAGCACAGGTAGAACTGGGCTATATAAGAAAGGTATGTGAGCTCCTACCTTGGGAATGAGACAGTGAGCAGCATTCTTCCATGGTCTCTGCTTTAGTCCTGCCTCAAGCTCCTGCCCTAGCTCCCTTCAATAATGGACCAAAACCCATAATCTGAAATAAACTCTTTCCTGCCCAGGTTTCTTTCTCTTATGGTATCTATCACAGCCACAGAAAACAAAGTAGTGAGTGTCTACAGACAAGATATCAGCACAAGGCAGGCTGAAGGAAACACTAAGACACGCAGGATGCACTTTAATACTAGAGGAGTCCCTGATGTCACAGGACTTACCTCCCACTCACCTCTGCTCACCACCAGTGGTCCCTCATGCCCTATAGGAGATAGTTCTCCCTCTTATCCTTGACACTCTGCCCTTGGAAAACAGGACTGGAGCAGTGTAATCATGCGCATGTGCAGGACAAGCCTGTTAGCTGTCCACCTATTGATTCATGGACAGTCTGTTCAGTGGATAAAGCATCATAGCCAGATCTTACACAAATGCATCGCCTCTCATCTAAAACCATCTGCTTTCCCCCTTGTTCAATGTCCTTCGCTGCTACAGCATTGAAACAGCAGTATTAACACGGTCCTTCTGCGTGCTTGTTTTATGTCACATTATACTCATCGTCTCATTTAAGCTTCATAAAAAGCAGTAAGTAAACACCATGCTACTTCACTGTAAGGAGAGAAACTGAAACCCAGAGAAGCTGAGTGGCTTGCCCAGCCAAACACAGGTACCAAGTTAAGAAAGGGAGCCCAGATTTGAATCTGGATAGTCTCCCTCTCGGAGTTTCTTACCTAACAAGCTTTCTGATTGTGTGTGTGTGTGTGTGTGTGTGTGTGTGTGTGTGTGTGTGTGTGTGTGTGTGAGAGAGAGAGAGAGAGAGAGAGAGAGAGAGAGAGAGAGAGAGAGAAAGAGAGAGGGGGGGGTCTGAAGTTCCAGGGACTGGGGAGATAGATAGCTCAGTGCTTTTCATGCAAGCATGTGGGGACCTGAGTTCAAGCCCAAAATCTACATTTTGAAAATCAGCCATGGTAACACATGCTTGTGATTCCAGCACTGCAAAGGTGGAGATGGGAATTCCTGGAGCTCACTGGCAAGCCAGCTTAACCAGTTCAGCAAGCTCTAGGTAAAGATAAACTTGGTCTCAGAAAACATGATGAACGGTACCTGAGGAGCAACACCTAAGGTTGACCTTTGGCTTCTAATACACATATCCATATATATCAGTAAACACATGAACAGGCACGTAAACAAAACCCTGACTTTTTTTGCATAGCCCAGGCAATAGAGTCAATTCAAGCAAAGCACTGCCCATTCCATTTTCACCCTCTTCACAACCGGTTTTGATTTTCCCTTGAGAATAAGCTCCCCATACATATTCGTGGCTTTCCTCCTTGCTGTGAGAAAATACCTAACAGAAGAGCAAGGTAAAGAAGGAAGGATTTATTTGAGCTCTTGGTTTTGGAGGTTTGAGTCCATCAGGTGGGGAGGCCATGTGGGGCCACGTGTCACATCATGACAGCCAGGAAACAAAGAAACAGATGGGAAGCTGGGACCAGGAATAACCTTCATAGCCCCATCTTCACCGTGACCTACTTCCTCAGGTAGACACCAGCTCCTAAATTTCTAGAACCCCACCAAATGGAGCCACCAGCTGCAAACCGGAAATTCAACAAGTGAGCCTGTGACAAACATCTCAGGATTCAAATCACAGCATAACCCATGTGTCTCCTTACATAGACACTGGACAGTTACATTCCTCTTCTGATGGCTGCTCCATGAGAATGGTGGCTTTTCTAGAGGGAGTGATTGCTTTGAGATGACACCTAGTAAGGTAGGCATGTCACAGGGGTTTACTTAGACTTCCTGCCATAAGAACCCACACTCCATAGGCCAATGTGTATTTCTATGTCTGTTAAAATTCAGAAACTGGAGCCGGCCAGTGGTGGTGCATGCCTTTAACTCAGCACTGGGGAGGCAGAGCCAAGCAAATCTCTGTGAGTTCGAGGCCAGCCTGGTCTACAGAGCGGGATCCAGGACAGAAACCAAAACTACACAGAGAAACCCTGTCTCAAAAAAACAAAACAAAAAAAAATTCAGAAACTGGGTCAACAACCACAGCATAAGTTCATGGACAGTCTGTTCAGTGGATAACTGACTCGTAGAACACAGGCTTGAGCATCCTCAAAGAGCCAGCACTGAGTACTTCCTAAAGTATAAGTAAGTCCTTTAATGTCACCTATACATTGTCACCCTAGTAAACCCAGAAATCATTCAGAAGTTTCTCACAAGGCTCTCTGAGCTGGAGGCAGAATATCAGCAAGGCCACATCCCTTCTTGGAGACTCTGGAATGAAGTCTCTTTGCTTATAATTTTCAGCTTCTAAAAGCTGCCTGGATCATTAGCTTGCGGCCCTTCCTCCACCCTGCAAGCCAGCAGCATAGCAGGTCTCTAGCTGTGTTGTATCCCCTGAAGCTGAAGAAATGCAGAGGAGGTGGAGAGAGCAGAAGTCAGAAGGGTAAAAGATATTCTCCCAAAGCCGACCCAGCCCTCTGAAGCTAAGCGCTGTTGGGCTGCCACTAGCAGCTGAGAAAGAACCAATGGCGTAGTGAATGAAGATAGAGGATGAGCCACTGCAGGGAGGGACACAGGAGCAGAAAGAAACAGGAAGTAAGACTTGTCCATTCCAGAACCTGCTAAGGGTCAATCCTAGGAGGTAGAAGTTGGCAGTGCAGAAGTATGGCCTGCAGAAACCCAGCTCCACATGCTAGAGCTAAGAGTACACTGGGAGCCCAGGGACAAGAGCTTAATATTTGGCTAGCTTCCATGTTCTGGGACTGCTGCCAAGAACTGTTGAGTTTACTCAGGTTAAGAAAATCTGTGTGTGTGTGTGTATGTGTGTGTGTGTGTGTGTGTGTGTGTGTGTGTATTTATATGTGTGTAGGTGCACAGGGGGGGTCTGTGTTTGCAGGCCAGAGGACAACTTCAGATGTCATTTGTCACGTGCCATTCACTTTCAGACAAGATCTATCACTGGCAAAGAGCTCAACAAGTAGGCTCAGCTGACTACAAAGCAAGCTCCAGGAGACTGCCTGCCTGTCTCTACTTTTCTGGTGCTGAGATTGCAAGCCCATGCCACCACACCCAGATTTTTACATGAGTATGAAAGAAGGAAATCATGTCCTCAAGTGCCTTAGTTTGGGTTTCTATTTCTGAAGAGACACTATGACCATGGCAACTCTTATAAAGGAAACCATTTAACTGGGTGGCTTACAGTTTCAGAGGTTTAGTCGATTATCATGGTGGGACACGATGACATTCAGGCCAACATGGTTCTGGAGAAGGAGCTGGAAATAGAGAATGACCTGCACCTTGATCCTGCAGGCAATAAGAAGTAATCTAAACAGTGGTTTTGGGTTCAGCATATATGAGACGTCAGAGTCCACTCCCACAGTGACACATTTTCTCCAACAAAGCCACACCTACTTCAACAAGGCCACACCTCCTAGTAGTGCCACTCCATATGAGCTTATGGGGTCAATTCCATTCAAACTACTCCATCGAGCTTGCACAGAAAGCATTTTATCAACTGAACTCTCTTCCCAGCTCCCACTGAAGGAAACCTTTATAATGTATCAATGGTATACTTATTCCCTTTGAGTGAAACAGGAATTCAGAGATGTTAAAAAACTTCCAAGTGCCACTCTGCTGAGAGATAGCAGGACTGAATTTCAGTCTCCTTTTTCATCTGCTGTATGTCTTTGATGCCCAATTCTCACTGTCCAACCTTCTGAGAGAGCACTGGACAGAAAAGATACAACTGAAAATGGGGAGAAGAGTCACCCCAGCAAAAGCAAATAACTGCAAGGCCTTAAAGTTCTGATCAAGCCCCAGATCCTACAGAACCAGGGAGAAGGAAACATGACCTGTCAGCTCTTCTCATCCCTACCTGTCAGTGCCCATCTCTCCACTGTAACTAACCTGCTGGTACCCAGCTCCCATAGGCATGGCTGCATTGGCTGTGACTACCACCAACCACTCCCATCCCTTCAGTGAAAGCAAGGTCTTGCCAACCACTGCTTGTCTTCATTAAAAAATAAGACATACAAATTCTAGTAGATACTATTCTGTGGCTGTGATTAAAAACAATCGGGCCGCCGGGCAGTGGTGGCACACGCCTTTAATCCCAGCACTCGGGAGGTAGAGGCAGGCGGATCTCTGTGAGTTCAAGGCCAGCCTGGTCTACAAAGCTGCGTTCCAGGAAAGGTGCAAAGCTACATAGAGAAACCCTGTCTCGAAAAAACCAAACCAAACCAAACCAAACAAACAAACAAACAAAAAAATCGGGCCAAAAGCAATTTATGAAAGGAAGTGATTTATTTCAATGTAAAGGTTAACCAGTCATTGTAGGATACCAAGGCAGGAAGTTGAAGCAAAAGCTATGGGAGAATGGAGGAAGACTGCTTACTGGCCCACTCGCTGGCTCATGCTCAGCTTGTTCTATTATACATACACTCAGAGCCCACGTGTCTGGAGATGATGCTTCCCACAGAGGGCTGGGCTTCTCACATGATTCATCAATCAAGACAACAGCTCACAGACATTGTCATAGGCCAGTTTGATCAAGGAACTTCCTCAGTCAGGGCTCCTTCTTCCTTGAGGTTCCAGGTTGTATCAAATTAAAAAAAAAAAAAAAAAAAAAAAAAAAAAAAACCAGCCCTGACACAAACCAAACAGAAAAAAAAATCGCAGTGTCATTTATTCAAAGATGCTTCATATTCTCTGTAAAATGTTGAGAAGGGTTTTCTTTTCTTTTAAAGATAGGGTTATATGACTCCCAGGCTTACATCACAATCACTATATAGCTGAGTGTAACCTTGAACTTTTAATCTTCCTGTCTCCTCTCTGTCGTACTGTGATCACAAGTATGCACCACCATGCCAGGTTTATCTATGTTTATCAAACCCAAGGCTTGGTATATGTTCTTGAAGCAGTTTTCCAACTGAGCTACATCCAAGCCCAAGGAAGTATTTCTGTTATTCTGTACTATCCCCAAAGGGTAAAATGAGTCTTTCCATGAGAAGATTTAAGTGAGCACCTGAGTGTCTCAAGACACCATACACGAAGAGAACACACTCAGTTGTAAAGGGAAGCCTATCTGCTTCTGCTGAGTTTATTGTAAAATTGTGCCACTGTGTACACACATACAAAAGTCCGGCAGTGCTGTATAGTAGAAAGACAGAGCACCTGCAAAACACCCATCCCGATACCAGATGCTAAGAGCATTCACAGCAATCTGTTATCTTTACAAGTGGCAACAGGACTCCCAATGGGCCTGGAACAACAAAATTAATGGATTGGAAAGTAAGAATCTAATGTATGAGCTCTCAAAATTCTGCAGGCTGGCAGACTCACAGAGTTCATGTCAGTGATGGGGTATGAGGGGTATGAGGCAACCAGGAGGACTCCAACAGGAGCAAGGTGAGAACAGAAGAGCAGCAGAAAAACAAGGCAACTGGTCAACCCACACCACCTCCTCCAAGAAGGCAAATTCATTTCCAATGAAAAGCTTCTTTGAACTTCAGTAAAACAAATAGTATTTACACAAACAGCCTCTACAAAAAACAAATGCCATAATGAGAAAGCAAAACAGCAGAATCTATCCAGTTCATCCACTTGACAGTTAAATCATTTTATATTGAATTCAGGTTTCATGGCCCATTAGAGGTCTGGAGGGAGAATTCTCAGGGATACTTCCGGACTAATGAGTGTTTTGCAAATTGTTTTTCTAACACATTTGTTCATTTTTTTTCTTCTGGGAATAATAAGAACCTTTGGTTTATGGAATTTGGCCCTACATTTGAGAAACAACAGCAGCTATTTTAATTGAACCTAATTTATTTTTATTAGTGGAGGATGTTAGTGTTTTGTGTCTTTCAGATACATTTTTGACACTGATAAGCAAATGATGCTATCAGTCAAACTATCACAGCTTCCTACACATGTATCTATGCATCTTTCAAGTACCCTCTGACAAATGTTCCCTTGCCTCCCCCATAAAGATGTGGGTTTCCTTTTGTGAATCCAACAGCTAGAGTAAAAACAGAACTTACAGAGAAGTCTGTGTCATCTATTAACTCCCTTCTCCAGATTCACCCTCTGGGAGGAAGTGCCCAGCATCCCAGCAGAGGCTTTCTTACTTACCAGGATCACAGATGACCAACACACCAGACCTTTCTCAGTCCTATATGGCAAATTTTTCCTGCAAATCCCCCCTACAGTCATCAGAAAGCCATGTGAAGCAGTTACTCACCAGCCCTGCTAAAAATCAAGGTAAGATGTAGCTAGGAGAAACTATCTTACTCATCTCTTGCAAAGGGTTTACCTTAGCAAGAGAGAGACATACTTCACTTATAAACATTTGGCTATAGTAGCTATATTAATTACTTTTCTCATTGCTCTGACAAAAATAACTTAAGAAAAAAAAGTTTTATGTCTGGGTCACAATTTAAGAGTGTAGACCATCCTTGCAGAGAAGTCACAATGGAAGGCTTTGAGGCAGCTGGTCATGTTGAATATGAAGTCAGAGGACTATAAATAATGAATTCTGGTGCTCAGATCACTTGTTCCTTTTTAATCAGTCTAAGACCCTGCTTATTGAATGGTGCCATTTATATTTAGGATGAGTCTTCCATGATCAGTTAAATCATTCTGAAAAGTCAGACATACCAAAATACGTGTTTCCAAACTGATTCTAAATCACCTCACATTGACAGTGAAGATTAGCCATCACAGGAGCCAATAAAATGTCTAATTTGAGCTCAGTGTGCCTACTGTTAGAAATCAGCATATGAGACCTGTTGACTGAGTTCTCTTCCTGCACTTAATGCTGTTCTAAGTTCTGGAGGCACAGCAGTATCAAAGCAGACACTCTAGGTACTAATCAGGCTACCTTCTCATGAGTGGAGACAAAGTAATGAATAAACATACTAAGTGATAATAAGTGCCCTGAGAAAATATTAAAAATCATAGAGAAGAATGTTTAGGGCAAAGGGAAGCTACAGCTCTTGCCTACTTCAGAATTCCTGAGAGTTACTAAAAAAAATATATACTAATGCCCAGGGGAGAAATGCAATGTGAAGAGAAAGGGAAAGTGAACAGAAGGGAGAGAAAGAAAGAGGAACAAGAAGGGAAACGTGGAAGGAAAGGGAAGGAGGAAGAAAAGGAAATGGAAATGAAAAGGAAGGTGCTGTGTAGCAATTTCCTCCCAACTAAAACATTCCATCTGAGAGAGGCTCATTGGAATACCTCATAAAGCTCAAGAAGTTCCTGAAACTTACAAGACTGACAAGACCTCCCTCAGTGCTGTATAAGAAGTTCGGATAGCTGGGAAGAAAATATGCTGACCTGCTGGGTTCCCTGTAAGTCATGCAGAGACCTCTAGGGGTGCAGTGTTTGTTACCTGTCACTCAAACTAGTGTGTCCTTTTCAGTGTTGCAGTTTCCTTTGAGTCATAGTATTATAAATAACCCCAATAAGCTCATCAGTTTGTCAAACTGGACTTCCGTGGAATTGTTTCTTTGGTTTGTGGTCAGGGGGAGGGAAAGGGAGAAGAAAGGGGACCAGGGAGGAGAGAGAGGGGGGGGGAGGAAGGGAGGGAGGGAGGGAGGGAGGGAGTACAAAGACCTTGAAAGACACACTAAATAACTAGTACTTGTTCTTCAAATCAATAGGCAGCCAATGGACTGGTTTAGAGTGTGATCAGGGAGGTCCCCATGGCAACTGACCAAAGGAAGTTTTGCCGAAGAGCAAGAGTAAAAGGGAACAAACAATGGAGCAGATGTTGTGGTCATCCCTGATAGTGAAAGATCCTAGGATACAGCAGAGTGCACATCACAGGAGACACATGATCTCATTCAGACACCTGGGAAGGTTTCCAAAAAGGAATGAAGGTTGATTCAGTGCAAAGTGAGGAGAGAGGCCGGTAAGGAGGTCACACATATCTTCCACTAAGCAGCAAAATTGGTGGGAAATTCTCCCTGAAGAAAGAAAATCACAACACAAAAGAGATGTCTAGGAGGCCATCATAGTATTTTCAACTATGATACTATAATCTCCTAAACTCTGGCTCTTATAGTCTTCTCATCCCTTCTGTGATGGACTCTAAGCTCTGTGGGAGGGTGACACTCTCCAGGGCTTTAAAGGAAGGCTCAGCCTCTCTCTCTCTCTCTCTCTCTCTCTCTCTCTCTCTCTCTCTCTCTCTCTCTCTCTGTATATGTGTTCATGCAAGTATGAGTGTGTGTCCCTTCCTTCCTTCCTTCCTTCCTTCCTTCCTTCCTTCCTTCCTTCCTTCCTTCCTCTCTTCCTCTCTCTCCTTCCTCCTCTCTCTCCTTTCTCTCCCTCTCCAAAGCCTCTTCACACTGCCACTAACACTTAAAGCCCAATCAAGACTCCCCTCTATGGTTATGAGGCTCATTCTGGAAGGTAATTTTGTATCAGTGCTTTCCCTCAGCCTGCCACATCTAACATTCTCTGTTATAACAGCATCCACAGTCCCACCACCATCATCTGACTAAAACAACGTGCTCTAATTTCATCATATCTTCTCATATAACCTGGGTCCTTATCCCCTCATAGTGCCAGGCTTACCTCTCAGCCTCATTCCATCCATCTCATTTTATCCCCAAAGCTAAGCCATATCCCCAAACTGACACCACATTCTTCCAGCCCCTGACCAGAATTTAACAAAAGCCCCTTGGTTTTTTGTTTTTTTTTAATTGTATGCATACATATGAGTGTACACATGTACACCAACTATGTACTGAGGCTTTTAGAGGTCAGAAGAGGGGTTGGATCCCTGGAACTGGAGTGACAGATGATTGTGAGTCACCATGTAGGTGTTAGGAACCAAGCCTGGGTCCTCAGGAAGAGCAGTAAGCACTCTTAACCATTGAACCATCTCTATTGCCCTCTAATTTCTAATAAAAATTCCTCTTTTTTTGTGGCCCAACAACTTTTGAGTGCCAGTGAGACTTTCAACACAACTCCCCTTGTCCTTGATGTTCTGCAAACAGGACAAGTATGCACTTGCCTGAAAACTTTATTTGCTGCTCCTCCAGCCTCAACTATACCATACTCCCTGTCCCTCAGTATCCTTTCAAAAAATGCCTTCTCTGCTTGTGCAGTTCACAGTAATCTCCCATGCCTGCCTTCCCTATGCCTTGCCTTGTTTATTTAACATATGGCTGTACAGAAGGCAGATACTATGGGTCTCCTTATCCAGGTCTTTATCCCCTCTCCTCCCTTGTGCCCACCCTGTGTACCATGCCATGGTCATATCAGTGTGTCAGAGAGGTTTCTCTGATCATGACCCCAACAATAGTCTTGGTTCTTGTGCCCCTGAAAGAAAAATTTTAAAGGACACATTAGCAAATGAAGCAGTCAACAGTTTAATGAAAGGAAAAAGGAACACAAATGTGCTCCTTAGGAGAGCAGGCCAAGTTTAGCTGCATTGGCTTTGACCCTGATATGCAGGGGATGATGCTTTTCCTCCTCCTCTTATCCCTTCTTTGAGTCTCCTCCAGGGTGAGCACTTGTAGGATATCGGTGTGCTGCCGAGGCAGCCCAGTTTACCCAGAATTCAGTCCGGGTAGATGTATAAAATGCAGGGTATGCCCAGGGGTTTAAGCATCCTAAAGCTGAAAAGTTTATTTGGGAATAGGGTGACAGCACTCTGTTCAGGCTTGTCCTAGGGCAGAAGTCTCCAAATTACTTTAATCTTACCCGACTAGCATGGGCCACTATCACCAGTTCCCCTTACATCATGTTTTCGGGTTCCTGAGCTCTAAGAAACCATCTAGAGCAGCCTAGGAGAAATCAAGCTGCATCCACCTTTGCAATCTGTCCCTAGAAAAACCCAACAGCCCTGCTGTGAGGTTGTGACACATAGATCTCATCTGAAGTTCATCACTGCCATTATCTTTATACCTTGACCACCAGCTGACTAGCACTTAATAATGTTAAGTGTAAATAACACATTACACCCTGTTTCGGGGCTTTGAACTGGCCCACCCATTGTTCTTTATGTCTTACCTCTGGGACCTGTTGGTCAGTCCCTCCTGGAGCAAACCTTCTGTCTAACACCATGATTCGACTTCCTGCATCACACAGATGTTCCTGGGACAGCTGCATTCTGCTTGGATCTCCATCTATATGATACTTTTAGAAGGCTTGCAACTGTAACCTCTGCTGGAGAAGTTTACTTGAATATAAAGTCACCTGCTTCTAAGGTCATCACTGAGAGCCACCACAGGGACTGGGACACAAAGGCTTGTGAGTCTAGGAGTTTCTAGCTGGCAAACCCTACTTGAAATGGGGCTGCCATTATGGAAAACCCGCAAGGAACCATTCATTTTCATCTCACGTCCTTTCCTTGGTGGTTCCCAGTGAATACTAATGCAGTATACAGAAGGAGGACCTCGCCTCTGTGCTGTCTGTCCAGTACCATCCATCCCCACATCCAGGGGTCTCTGTCTTTGGAGATAGAACTCAGGGCCACTCTCAAGTCCCTTGCTGTTAAGAGAGTTGTTGATGTTAAGGTCAGAGTCTGGGTGAGGCAACCCTAACATTTGAGGCTCAGCAATCATCCTCAACCAGCCAATTAAACAAGCAATAATGAAAATCAGAAAAAGGATGGTTATTCAGTGTGGCAATATTGGGAAGAGGAATGGAGATGATTCCCAAAGAGGAACAAAGAGATTCCCCCACCCCAAGACCCTGACTGCTAGGTCTCAAAGAAACCCATAGTGCATGAGCTGGCTTTTTGGAACCTAGGGCCTATACTGGGACATTTTGCTCAGCCTAGGTGAAGGGAGGAGGGGACTGGACCTGCCTCAACTGAGTCTACCAGGCTGAGCTGAATCCCCAGGGGAGTCCTTGCCTTGGAGGAGGTGGGAATGGGGGATGGATTGGGGGAGGGGGAGGGTCAGGAGGAGGGAGGACAGGGGAATCCATGGCTGATATGTAAAATTAAATTAATTAAAAAATTAAAAAAACAGAAACCCAGGACCAGTTTCACTCAGTACCTGTGGCTCCTCCCAGCACTTTTCACCTTCCCTAAACCTCTCCAACCCAGGGCCTGGCCTTCTGATCTCTATAGAATGCAGCCATTTTGGCAAGGCGCCTTCTTGGTCTCTTGATTCTCAGTCACTTGGTCTTTGGTCTGCAGCTCCTCTCTTAACCCGCTTGGCCGCTCTCTCTTCTCTTCCTCTCTTGTTCTCACTCCTTCCTCTCTCCTCTCATGACCTGGCTCAGTATGGACTCTTCCAGATGCCTCTGGCTGTTTTCTCCCTATTACCTACAATAAAACCTTCTCCTCAGCCATACCTAGGAGCGCTCACATCCTCATTTTTTATTCACTGACATGAAGGCTTAAATAGAGCAAGACAGGTCCCACTCACTCCTCATTGTCCAGGCTTCTTAGAGTCGTCAGAGCTGTGTGAACCATCTTCCTCAAAGACATGATGCCCCTCTGGTTAGCACCAAGCTCCCAGATACTTCCATCTCCGATTCCTGGGGAAATTACAATTTCTTGGGGACCATTGTTTCAATCTGATATCCAAAGGGAGGAACAGAGTGACTCTTTAGAATATCTTCCTTCCCAACAATACAACACCCTGCAGGAGGTGAGTGTGTGAGGAAAAGAGAGGAGCCAGGGTCCCTCTGCTCTCAGACTCTAGGACCCCAGAGACACCCAGCGCTTGCCTCCCTCAGGTTTGAGCACATGGCTTTGTTCACTTTTCAGGTTAAGTTGTTCCTGCTATAAAATATGATTAGTGAAATGGGTGTTGGCAGTGCAAAACAGCGGAGGCCATGAACATGGACAGCTGAAAATGGTTCTCGCAAATTATTCCATTAAAGTTGAGAATGAATTCTCAAGACACTGTGCCTTTAGCATCTCTGTGTGGTTCTAAAAATTAGATTAGCATTAACTGCTACAGAAAGTTCTCACACCATCCCTAAGCCATGACATCTACAAAGAGGCCCCTTGAGCTCAAGCTAGGCTCACCCCAGGAGGCTCCTCAGAGCTGAAGTATAGGCACCTCCAAAGCTGTGGCTGCCACCTCTTAGAGACTTCAGCAAATCTCTGTGGGCAGAGCAGAGGCAAGTAGGCTGACAGGGACCCTGCCACCTGCCTCTCTAGAGCCTGCCCCCAGGCAGTTGTTTAGTTTCTAGAGAAGGAGAAAAAATAACTCAGGCCAGCAGCAGCCTCTCTTGGATCAACTCTATTTTTAAATCATAGCCACTTGGAATTAGGAAATGAGGGTGATTGGCTTTTAATTGGCCTTTGTGCTAAATCAATGGTGAGCTGCTGGTGAGCATGCTGGAAGAAAACTGCACTTATTTTTACTGAATGGTGAAATGGTCCTTTTCATCCTTCTGTGGGAGAAAGAAAAGAAATCAGAAATATTTCTAATGGAGCAGTAGGAATGAAAGAAGAGGTAGAGGTGGGGGTGAATGTTTTGTCTGGTTTGAATGCAGTCCTTTATTATAACCTCTTTTAATTATGAATTATTATTGCAGTTATTGCTGGAAATAGTTGTCAACTGCTAAATTACTATGTTCCGGTCACTCTGCTGAGAAGAAATGATTTAAGGCAGCAAGCTCAAGCTAATTTTGCCTTTGAATGTCTTTGGTAAAGCTCCACACAGCAGAGAGGTCCCACACCAGGCTGAAGAGATCTGGGTCTCTCTGGATGGAAAGCAAACGTATCCTTCCCAGCATCCAGCACGATGAAAATTGTGAAGACAATCTTGCTGACAGTGAGCAGAACTCCTTACTATTAATACCAAGCAGACTAGCCAGGACTGTAGCTCAGCTGCTGGTGTATCCACCTAGCATGCTTGAAACCCTGGGCTCTGTCCTCAGCACCACATGAAACTGATAGCATGGTGCTATCAGTTGTAATTCCAGCATGAGGGAGCTATCAGTTGTAATACAGCTATCAGTTGTAATTCCAGCATGAGGGAGGTAGAGGCAGGGATATCAGAAGTTCAAGGTCACCGTCATCAACATAGTGAGTTCAAGACTAGCTAAGAATGCATGAGACTGTCCCAAAAATGTGTGTTTGGGAAGTGCTTTCTTCTTCGGGGGAGGAAAGAATGCCTTTGCATTCTAAGGTAGAACTTTTTGGGGAAGAGGGGCTTTTGCTATCATACCTGACCATCCACCTATCCCTCTTCCTCCTGCTTTCTTCAGATTCTTTCCAGAAGACTCAAGGGAAAACATCTGACTGAACTTCCTTAGTTTTCTGCCCCTTGAACAATGAAATGTTCTCTGGTCAGAAAAGAGAGGATTTGGTGGGGATGGAAAGTACCATGCATGGTCAGGCAAATCCAGGCTAAGCTTTGCCCTGTTGAAGGATACCCGAGTGCCAAGAGCTTGGAGTTGTCCAGGTGAGCTGAAGTTACAAATGCATACTTGGAAGACTTTTTGGAAAGCTTCAAAGTGCTCTGCACATCAGGCCTGTTGATGGATGAAATAGGACAGACCCAGAGAAGAAATAAATAGCCAGTGTAACACACAGCATGCTCATAGTGTAGCAGGAGTAAAGTGGTGTGTGTGTGTGTGTGTGTGTGTGTGTGTGTGTGTGTGTTTCAATTTTCATATATTATATACTACATATTAAACATATTCCCATCAAGTGGAAGATACTGCACCCTCTCCTTGAGTATCAGACTACAGAGACAATGATTCCCCCAAGAATGGAATTTCCCAGGAACCTCATGGTGGGAGAAGGAAAAGGATGACGCCCAGCCCCAGGCAGATGTTTCACTCAGTGTTGATAGCTTCTAACCCCCTTGCAGGGCAGACTGGAGCAGAGACAGTGATAGGTCAATGAGGAATGGGACCACACTCACTGACCATGACTGTTTAGTAAGGCGTACCACTTACCTTCTATTTAAACCTAACCTTGTCAGGGCCCTGGAGATGGACATGGGGATTACTAGCCCTTCATGTCTGTTTCTCTTTTCAGTGGGGCCACATTGAATAAATCTTCTTTCTCTCCTTTCCACCATTACTTGTTTATTTAATTGGCCTGTTGAGGATGGGTGGCTGAATCTCCCTTGTTAGAGCTGTGAGGGACCAAACTCCCATCCTTAATTATAGTAGCATCAGGGCCAGAGTGCTGGTGAGTCCTGGAAATTCATTCCTGGCCGGGGGGGGGGGGGGGGGGGGGATGCTCCAGAGGCAGTAGCCATAAAAAAGGAAATCGCCTTCTCATTGTCTCTTACGTCAGGTACATATTTAAACTGTGTCTTAGCTGCAGTGGTTTAAATAAAATCATACTAAATTGACCTGCCCTGGTTGTTTTCCTTTTTGTAATGCGATTGCTAAAAAACGCACGAGTGTGGTGGCACCACAGTCACACTGCACAGCCTACAACTGGGAGCGCATTTCCTCAGTTTCCTCAAAAATGACTCTCTACACTTGGACAAAGCAAATGGCTGGAGTGGATTAGGAAAAGTCTCCATTGATTTTCACAGAGAGTGCTGCCTCCATAACACACAAAGAATCATGTTCATGGAACTGCTACCTCAGAATGTTATTAATGTTCTATCCATTGTTAGCTATTGTTAATCTCTTCTTGTACCTAATTTATAAACTGAACCTCATCATAGGTATGTAGGTATATGAGAAAGCGTTATATGTATTCTGTTTAATATAATATATATTATATATGGGGCTGTTATCCAACTTGGGAATTGCTTCACAAGCATGAGGTCTCTGTAGTTTGAATGTAATTGGCCCATAATCTCACAGGGAGTGGCACTATTAGGAGGTGTGGCCTTGTTAGAGTAGGTATGGCCTTTTTGGAGGAAGTGTGTCACTGTGGGGGCGAGCTTTGAGGTTTCCTATGCTCAGGACACCGCCCAGTGTCTCAGTCATCTTCCTGTTGCCTACAAGATGTAGGACTCTCAGCTATTCCTCCAGCACCATGTCTTTCTGCACACTACCATGCTCCCACCATGATGATGATGGATTGGACCTCTGGAAGTGTAGGGGAGACACCCCAGTTACAGGTTTTCTTTATAAGAGTTGCTGCCGTCATTGTGTCTCTTCACAGAACTAAAAACCCTAAGACAAGGCACAAGGCCTAGTCACAGTACTGTTACAGGCATCGCTCTGAATCCAGAAGGCACCTGCTGGGCATTTCTGGTTGTAGTATCCTGGAACAAAGAACTGGATCAAGAGCTCATGGAGAGGGATAGAAATAGAGGCAGCCTACAACTAAGGAGAGAAGTGCATCGTGAGAATGAAAGTGTGCCAGACAGCTAGGAAAGGGTAAAAGCTCAGTGATGCCCAGCCAAGAGAGTAATGATCCTCTATGGGTCATTTTCCCTACTGCCCATCTTCACTGGCATTGGGGGACTGTGGGCTTTTCCTGTGAATCTTCTGTCCTTGGCAGCTCCTGATCAGTGGTTTCCAGTCTTCCTTTTGTATGTTAGTCTATATACCACCACACAACCATACTCTGCTGCCACAGTACTACACACAAAAACATTACATCGCTTTATACACATGCATGAAAGATTGGTGTTATCCATGGTTTCAGGCCAGGGGCATTTTTATCAGGAAGAATCTGTGCTGGCAGCCCAGAAGTGGATTTGAGGTTTTACAGAACAGAAAGTTATAAGTGGTAGGGAGGGAATGCAGTACACCTCTGCTGGAGAAACATTGTCTGGGACATTGGGTCCAGAAGAATGAACTGTAGTGACAGTAGATGGAATCCGCTATTGTATTATATTGGAACATGGTTCTCATCCCTGATATCCTGGGTCCCTTGTAGAACCATGACTTCCAGAAATATGTACCTAATTTCTTACCTAGTCAATCCCATCATGCTAGTAATAACATAATGTAGCCATCTTTGTAACAAATGATTCCACTATTTATAATTTAACATTATAAATATATATTTCTGTATACATTTTATACATTTATTCATATATAAATTTATATAAAATATTTATGTGTGAATATAAATAATATATAAATATATAATTCTATAATTTAACAAATATATATGGTATGTTGATTCTCACATACATAACCACTGCTACACTCTCTCTCTATGTAGGTGTGTATGTGTGTGTGTTTATATATCTCTATATCTCTATATCTATCTATATCATCTATATCTATATCTATATCTGTATCTCTATCTCTCTCTCTGTATGTATGTATATATATATACATATACATACATACAGAGAGAGAGAGATGATGAGCACTGTTCTGTGCCTCGGATGTTCAAGGGTAGACAAGATGCTTGAGACTCCCGCATTCACAGAATCTAAGGTGTGGTACAAAGGAGAACCAGTCAGGCTGTATTCAGCAGCAGGAAACCCTGACTCCAATACCTGGGGTTTCATCTAATGTGTTGCTGCACACACCAAAATGTCCAAAGAGTCAAAACTCCCACTGTGGGCTCCAGAGGTCTGCTCTGATTCTCTGAGTTTCTTCTGGCCCTGCTATAGGGCTGCATCGGTGTCCAGAGCACAGAGATAGTGGTAGACATTACTCCAGGTATCCAACCTCAAAGAAGGTATTCTTTAGTAGTAGGTGACTCAGTAGATAAGGGCACTTGCTGCCAAGCCTCTTGGCCTGAGTTTGATCCTTGAGATCCACATGGTTGAAGAAGATAACTGACTCTTATAGGTCATCCTCTCTCATCCATATGCACACCATACCATGTGCAAATGCACACACACACACACACACACACACACACACACACACACACACACGAGGAGGGGATTTAAATGGAAGGAGAAGGCAGAGTCAAAAGTGGTCATACTCTATTTTCTAGAAGATAAACAGGTTTGGCAGAGAGAAGCAATTTCTTTACAGGCATTTGACATATGACTGTGTCTAGCTTCCAACACAGCTGTCTAAGCCTAAATCCACCTCTTGCTGCTGTGCCTGGATCCTCCATGGTAATAAGAAGGCAAAAAACAGATGAAGGAGTACTGTTTAGTCACCACTGTCTCCTTTGTGCCTAACATGGGGTCTGGTGCATATGCCCATTAATGCTTATAGAATGGATAAATATCAGAAACCCAGCAGAGTCCGAAGGGCAATGGACATTTGTTGCTAAGTGGACAAAAAAGTGCAAGTTTGGATTTGCACAGCTAATGAAAACTAAGAATTGATTTCCATAGACCAAGGAAAGTTGTTGCAATTTTGTAACTAATGAACCCTCTTTTCAACAGCTGCACCCCAAATCTGCCACTGAGAGTATTGGAAGAAAAGCTAGCATAGAGAGCAATCTTCCCCACAGCTTCCTTCCTTGTTAAAATTCCCCGTGGATGCTTGTTCTCAAGCAAGATGTGAAATTGCAGATTTCTGCTCTATCTCCCCTGATTTGCACAGAGCTGCCCTTTGAGCTCCACAAATGTGCAATTGTCATGCTACCATTAAGTCTTCCAAAATATCGATTTCAAATGTGGATTCCCATCCGCACCAATTACTCAAAAGAAGTGTGTCATGGGAAAATTGTATTGTCCCGCACTTTGCTTGCTTACAGGCCACAGTAAATTCAGCGTTAGGTTTTAAAACAGCTGGTGTCTCAATACAAACTTTAGAGGTGGGGAAACTGTGCTCAAGGCATAAGGAATAGTATCAATTTATCTCATAAAAAGGACTATCCTGGTCTGTGTTCAAAAGACCATGGCTGCAATCCATCCTCCCTGCCACCCACCCAAATAACTTGTACTGCCCCTAGCCACCCTCCTGCACTCTCCATGCAAGCCCATACCAGATGTTTGTGTGAACTCTTAGGGAGAAAGTGGCCTGTTTTCTTCTACCTTTTAAAGGTAGATTTTCACATAACTCAGGCTGTCCTCAAACTCTATGTAACTTAGAACAACTTTCAACTCCTAATCCTCCTGTCTCCACCTCTAGAGTGCTGAGATTACATTAGAGATGTGGAACCAAAATAAGACCAAAATGCTCTCACCCCAAAACTAAAGGCCTAAGACTGCTCCTTTTAGCTACAGGCCATAAGTTACTGGAACAGGCCAGAAGTTACTGAGACCAGTCAGTTCAGATTCCAGAAACCAGGAAGTGTAAAAGTACAGAGCCACAAGATAGTCACGAGGTAATGCCTGCCAGACTATGGAATGTCCTCTCCCTGGTTTCCAGGGTAACTGACCACAGAAATGCCCCCACCTGAGGGCAGCCAATGAGAAATGGTGGTGGGCTTCCACTCCCTTAGAAGTAATTTCTAGAAGTCCCTAGAAGCGAGCCAATCAGAATTGTACCTGTACTAGCACCCCTAAATGATGTAACCTTGTGACTTTTCCCTTTAAAAACTGAGCTTGCAGACAGGTGGGCGCTTCCTCCAGCCTCCACTGCGTTGGATGTATTGGACGAAGTCCCTGCCTAGGCTTGTATTGCTTTTGGATATCCAGAATTAAACCTTGCTTTTGCATTCCGGCATGCTCGTCTCTGGTGGTCTCTCTGGGGGTCACGATCTGGGCACAACATTTGGGGGCCCGTCCGGGATCCCCAGAGACCCCCCGCCGGGACCCCTAAGAGCTCCGGAGGTCCATCCGCACCGATCGGTAAGAGCGCTCCGTTTTCTTGTCTTTGCTTTCCTTTTCTTATCCGAAGCCGGCGGTTGAATCTGACAGGCTCACCTTGGCGGACGCGCCTGTAAGGTGACCTGGAGGAGGTGGAAGACGTTCCAACCCCTCATCAGGATGCGGGGGTCCTCACAGGTCCCCCCCCGTCATAGGACGCCCGAGAGGGGTCCGTCTGTTAGGATGCCCGTGAGGGGTCCGTCTGTTTGGATCCGTCTGGGGATCGGGAGATGCCCGTGAGGGGTCCGTCTGTTTGGATCCATCTGGGGATCGGGAGACTCTGTTGAATTCTCCCTGTCCCATCTGTAGGTCTTTGGCATTATCGAGGCTCCTTCTCCGGACTCTCGTCTGCCTGGACCATCTGTAGGGCCCTTGTTCTTCCTTTTTGTCTGCCTATCTTGTTCGTCAGTGTTATTTGTTATACCTTCATAAATGTATAAATGTGTGAGAACTGTGGCCACATGTGTGAGTGTTTTATGCCTGAGCTTGTGTATGCATTGGGACTTGTGGGCCGGATTGCCAGCCGAAGGGATGGAGACCCCTTCGGTGGTTGAACTGGCACAGACTAACCTAACATTGCTTCCTTGCTCTCTCTGACCAGAGCACAGGCAGCAGGCAGCAGAAAGCTTGCAGTGAGGGCAGGCAGCGGCTGCACAGCTGCTACTTGGGGGACCCAGGGCGCCGCTGAGAGGGCTAGGCGGCCCGTGAGCATCAAGGGGCCTAGATGCAGAGGGTTCGGGGCCCCAGCTCACTCAAAAAGCTATGGAGTAGAGGCTTGGCTGCATGGGAACTAGGCATGGCTTTGTGCTAGATCGGGCTGTGAGCACTGTGGGGCTCAGATATGGCGGGCAGGTAGTGGCTGGGCTCCTGTGTGGACATGGGGCGGAACTGGCAGGAGCCAGCAGGAGCCTCAAGGAGCTCAGTGTGGGGGCTGGTGGAGAACTAACTGCCCCTCTAGGGTCACAGCTGAGGAGTGGCCTACAGGTCTGTGGGCCCAGCCAGGGCATGGAGTCACTTTCAGTCTGTCATTCTTGTGTTCTTGAAAATCTGAGGTTAACAGCAATCTTTTGTCTCCATGGTGCATGCTTTCCCCCGCTTTCCCCATCCTCCTCTTCCATGCTGTTGGGTGGGGCTCCCAAGACCTGCCCTGGGGCTAATACCTGATCAAGGTCTGGCTCCAAGAATGGAATGTCACCAACAGTTTCTGGTCTGCAGTACAGTGCTGATGCAAATTGAGAGTTATTCTTGTTATGGTGTATGCATGTATTTCTGTTCTTGTTTAAAATATTGTAACTTTACAATATATTCTAGAGTACTGAGGGAAATCACAAGAAAGACTTTGGTAAGAGTTTCTGTTTTAAAGGAAAAGAAAAAGCGCAATTTGTCTGGAGTAAATGTCTGAGGGATCAAAGGAACGGACTGAGGGTACATGGAAGGTTGTAGAAGGTCAGAGGTGATGTGATGTAAACTGTTTGTTATGGTTTCTTACTGAATTTGAAAGTTATTTCTTATTGGTTTTATGATTCTGCAAACTGCTTATGTGTGTATGTATACAGGCATGTGACTTGAAAAACTGTATGTATGTATGTGTGTAACTTGGATCCAACTGTGTGTATGTGTACAAGTAATTATTGTTTAGAAAAACGAGCTTTAAACAGCAACCATGTGGCTCCCTCCATCTTGGCTGGTGACCTCATGGGCAGCCATGTGGCTGGTAGCCATCTTTTACTAAGGTTATAAAGATCTACTCTGGTTAACACCTAATACTTATGTCTTTACCAAGTGTTCAACAGCAAGTTTCTAGAGAATTTAAATAGATTTGATTAATATTAAAGCTGTACATCAATGCTTTTATTCACAGGAATATACCTTGCTCTGACAGCAAAACTTTGCAACATAAAGGAATCATAGGAAACAGCTGAGGTTTGCAAATGTATGGCAGGACTAGAGTTCCAAAAAGAGTCTAGTTGCAGTGGTGGAAGACATTCGAGAGATCTCAATCTTTTAAGAACAGTTTTTATAGTTAAAAACCAATGGCTTAAAAAATGTTTCTCCTTACCCAAGGTACATTCAGGCTTAAGAATGTTGTCTAGCCTCCTTGTATTTGCTAAGTTTGTTATGTTTTCAGGGTTGAGCTTGAAACAAGTAATTAGAAACAAAGTTTGTCTATTCAGATATACCTGGACAGCCCTCATACTTCAGAGATCTGCAGAATATGGCATTTAAATGTTGATCTAAAAGCTTACTATATCAGACAGGCTTCCAGATCCTAGCAGTGACCCAAGGTCTCCAAAGAAGATTACGTACAAGGCACCACAACGTCTCTGCCTGAAATATGACAACACTGACCACAGGGCAAGATGCCCCAATGCAACGCCTGCCGCCAGGACCCAGCCCAGACTGTGGACAAGCAGTAGGACCAAGGTCAGTCTTCCATGTCCCGATTCCACAGGAAAAATACTCTGCCTTATGGACCTGATGGCAGAAGAAGATTGATGCTGTTCTGACTGGTGCCTCCAACATATGGAGACCTGGGTATGGATTGATCCCTGTAATTTATAGGATTGGAAGCTTCTTGGTCTGCACTCAGATAGTTTATCCTTCTCAGATTTCTGATAGTACTGATGGCTGGGCTAGCTCTAACTTTGTCAGCATGGCAGCATCAACCAGATCCTTGTGCAAGGCCATAGCTAGCTCGTTAGCTTACTTTTAGGAAAATGTTCTAAGTCATAAAGGTTCAGATATGAGTCTAAAATTGAGATATGTTTCAGATTACTCTCTTGTTCTATGGTTCAGAGCTTAACATTTAGGAGCCCTGATGAGCTGGTAGAGCAATGACTACTTACTGTATGTCATTTTGTAAGTAGGCCTCAAAGGATCAAAAGAGTCATAAAAACCTAGACCCACTTCGCAGAGGTCAAAAGGACCCCAGATAAGTATTCCTAAAGATGGTATTTTTCCTCTCTCCTGGTCTTGGGACTACTGATTTTTCCATTACTAAGGGTATGGACCTAAGGGTTCCAAATAAGTTCATAAATTTTAACTTCTGTTCCTAGTTTAAATTTGTCTCAACAGATTTCTACTCAGCTGGCAGACACCTCCAGGTTTCAGTCGCTGACTCCACTGCTCCAGACGACTGTGAGCTCCAGACTTGCTAAAAGCTGACGTGGACCAGCCCAGCTAACATGGTTCTTCCCTGTCTGTCCCTATGGGGTCAGGCAGCTACATGCTTCTGACAAATGCCCCCTTGCCCAGTCTTTGACTAGCTTTTCAGCCTTTTGGGGCCCCCTGACATCGGCGCCCCAATGCCAGCTCGAAGCAGTTCCAGAAGAGAATGTCACCCATATTCCCTGTTCAGAAAAGGCTGAAATGCTGGGTCAAAAGAAAACTCCCTGGCATAGAGACAAGATGGCTAACTATACATGGCCATTATTAGGGAGGGATACTTAGGAGCTAACTGTCCAAAACCCATGATTGGGTTCCATTAGGCACATGAGAAGGGGGAAATGTGGAACCAAAATAAGACCAAAATGCTCTCACCCCAAAACTAAAGGCCTAAGACTGCTCCTTTTAGCTACAGGCCATAAGTTACTGGAACAGGCCAGAAGTTACTGAGACCAGTCAGTTCAGATTCCAGAAACTAGGAAGTGTAAAAGTACAGAGCCACAAGATAGTCACGAGGTAATGCCTGCCAGACTATGGAATGTCCTCTCCCTGGTTTCCAGGGTAACTGACCACAGAAATGCCCCCACCTGAGGGCAGCCAATGAGAAATGGTGGCGGGCTTCCACTCCCTTAGAAGTAATTTCTAGAAGTCCCTAGAAGCGAGCCAATCAGAATTGTACCTGTACTAGCACCCCTAAATGATGTAACCTTGTGACTTTTCCCTTTAAAAACTGAGCTTGCAGACAGGTGGGCGCTTCCTCCAGCCTCCACTGCGTTGGATGTATTGGACGAAGTCCCTGCCTAGGCTTGTATTGCTTTTGGATATCCAGAATTAAACCTTGCTTTTGCATTCCGGCATGCTCGTCTCTGGTGGTCTCTCTGGGGGTCACGATCTGGGCACAACAAGAGATATGAGCCACCATGACCTGTTTACATAGTGCTGGGATAGAACTCCAGTCTTATACAATAAGCATGGGCTCCACCAACTGTACATCAGCGACCCCAAAGAGCAGCCTTGTCGGCACCCAAGGTAGTGTCTACATGAGATCAAAGACGAGTGGAGAAAACCATCAAGGGATGGAGAGAGAGAGCAAGCCCTGAGGACAATCTCAGGGGAATGGGTTGTGTTCTCTGGGGTCACTTCTTAAACTTCTGAATTTCTTCAGCCCAGAAGAATAGCCAGAGCAATCACAGTGGTTTGGTTTTTCAACTTGTTTAAACTAGTATTGTTGGATTCCAGTGACCACAGGCTTCCTCATTTGCATTTCTATAAGCTACATCTACACTTAACTCTGAAACTGTGGCAACTGAGGTGTCATAATTGGTCAAGCACAGTTCCAGGACATGTCCTAAATTATCTGTTTTCTTCTAAGTCCCCAGGCCAGTCTCATCCCCACTCAGAACTGAGAGGCTCTGGATGTTGAAATAGTAGATGCTTTCAGGAATCCTCTCACACTCATATTTAGAGCCTTTGCCAGGACAGCTTTGTGTCACTGCAGATGGAGGACAGGCTGTGAGGAAGTCCCCTCAACAGGGCTTGTTAAAGCCTCTTCTTTACAGACATTAAGAAACATTCGGGGAACAGGGTGATGATTCACTCAGTAAAGTGCTTATCTTGAAAACTTACGGACTAGAGTTCAATCCCCAGAATCAGCATTTAAAAAGAAGGGAAGAAAGCCAAGCAAAGCATGTAGTTGTAACCCAAATACTGAAGAGGCAAAAAAAAAAAGGAGGATCCCAGGGGCTCACGAGCCAGCCATTCTAGGCTAGTGAGAGGCCCTATCTGAAAAAAGCAATGTAATAAGTCAGTCTCTGTCATGCCAGCCAGCTGCCAAATACTGAAATGGAGACTTCTTATTGATTTTGAAAGCTAGGCCTATAGCTCAGGCTTGTTCCTAAGTAGCTCTTATAACTTAAATTAAACCATATTTTAATTAATGTACATTCCACCATGTGGCTTTTACCTCTATCTTATTCCTTATCTGGCTGGTGACTCTGATCTCGAGACAAACCTTAAATAGCCAATCCAGCTGCCACAGGGCTCTGGAGGCTGGCTCTGCCCTGCTGGGTTCCCTGAGAGCCTAACTTCATGCTGGCAAGTTTACCTCCCCAGCAAACATTGTTACCTAGCACACCTGCTGCTGCTGCTCAAGTGCTCTGCTGCACAGCAGGGCCTCTTAAAAGAGCCACACCTCTGTACAGGGAGCCTACCAAGAGACCACTTTCTCACGTTACATATGGTGCCCAACATGGGGCATGTATATCCAAACACAGGGCCTGAGAAGCTGGTCTCTCGGGTAGGTTCAGCATACAGAGGTTCAGAGGCTCTTTTAAGAGGTCCTGCTGTGCAGCGGAGCACTTGAGCAGCCAGGGTGCTGGGTAAAAATCCTGCAGCATCCTGGACACAGCAGCGTCCCAGAGCTGCTGCCTTAAACTCACAGGCATGAGGCTAGGCTCTCACGGAACCAAGGGGGCAGAGCCAGCCACCAGAGCTGATTGGCTGTGGCTCATGTGGTTTTTCAAGGTTTGTCTTGCAATAAGAGTCCCTAGACAGTAAGAGAAAACAGGAGATGCAAGATGCAAGAGAGGTAATGCCACAGGATAGAACATAGATTAATATAAATGGGTTAATTTCAGTTATAAGAGCTAGTTAGGAACAAGCCTAAACTATAGATGAGTTTTCATAATTAATAAGAAGCCTTTGTGTTATTATTTGAGAGCTGGCAGCCCAAAGAAAAATCTGTCTACAAAACAAGGTAGAAGGTGCCCGACAAAAAAAACTAGGATCCTTCTCTGCCATCTATATGCATGCATACACACACGAACACTCACACACAGGCACACACACAGAGCACTGTGCCAGGTAAGTACACACAATGGGGAAAGTCTGAGAAAAGTGCTTAGCACAGAGAAGAAGAATAACCATCCATGGTGTGAGCAGGTTGGACAGGGAGAACAGTAGCATTCCACAGAACAAGACATGAGGTATGGAAGATAAGCGGGTGACCGTGCAGAAACACACACACAAAAGGAGCATGGTACCACAGCGCGGCTCAAAGGAGTGGGACATGCAGGAGACAACTGTCACCAAGATGAGGGATCCCACTGACCAAGACAGGAGCCCTGGCTTCTTAGAGCAGAGAGCATGAAAGGTTTGTGGGCTAAGGAAGTCACAGGTGAACCATGAGAAGAAGTCATTTGCGGTTTCTATTAGTTTCCTAGTGCTGCTGTAACATATGACAGCACAGGAGGTGACTTCAGATGTACTGGGTTGGTTTGTTCTGGAGGCTCTGGAAGAAGGCTGTCCGCTGGCTCTCCTGGCTTCTGGAGCCTGTGGCAGTCCCTGTTTGCCACATACGGATTCTTGCCTGGAGGGCTTCTGAGGAAGGCTTCCATCCTGGAAATTACTAAGTCACGCCCTGTTCTTCATCTGCAGCTGGCACAAGAATGGAATTTACATACATGGAGTACCTTATGTTTATGTGACATTAGGGGGTTTCGGTGCAAGCTTGCTGGCTAGGTCTTGTGTGACCCCCAGAGGAAGACTACCTTTCTTACCACTTGAAAAGGAAAGGTCAGAGCATAGGCGCCTGATCCAAGGACTTGCCTGGCTGGTGAGACCCCATCTGTACAACCTGACCTTCTAGTGTCCATTTGGAGAAGACGATAATGGGCAAAACCACTTACTAGTCCTCAGCCCCAGAGATCTCCTCACATAGGCAGAATCCACACCAGCCACTGTGGGAAACTCAGTAGTTTCCAAGACAAAGCCTGGTAATCTGCTGGGAGAGCCAATGACAGCTAGCCACAGGCAAAAGTGTGGGTACACAGCGAGTTCTTCCAGTATTTCCTTTCTATGGCAGTTTCGATTCCAAATGATATATTTATCTAATAGGATGTTTGTCTAACATTTATCTTCTCCTGGTTCTGCTGTATGCTTTGTTACAGTGGGAACTGTGTTCCGTTCATGTGTAAACACGATACAAGCAATGCCTGCCATAGATTAAGCCCTCAACACATTGATAACTCAATTAATAAATTGTCATAAAGGCGAGGAGATGGACCGTCATGCAGCCTATGGATACAGCGGGTGTCGGGTGAGGGTCAGGCCGCTGGAGAGATGGTTTGTGCAGTAAAGTGCTCACTGCACAAGCGGAAGTGTCTGGGTTTGATCCCAGCACCGCATATTAAAGGGCTAGGTTTGGTGGCATGCACGTGCAATACTGGTGCTTCAGAGGCAGAGACAGACAAATCCTTGAAGCTCTCCAGCCACCACAGCCTGCTCAGTGAATTCCAAATGAGAGACCTTATCTTTAAAACAAGTTTACTAGTTCCTGAGGAAAGATCACTAGCCTCTGTATACATCTATACAATACATATATTCATTGACACCCAGAAACTTCCATGTACACACACACACACACACACACACACACACACATCACACATCACACATATACATGAGATTCAGATATGTGCAGAGAAGACCAAATCTGTATTCGCCTTCTTTTTGATACCCTTCAGCGTTTTTCTCAGCCCCCACTAGCCTTTATGTCTGCATCTCATCTGGGCAGCAGTGCCCACAGTGGCCTGCAGGATGCCTCTGCTCTGGTGCCAATTAGAAAGACATTCCTAAGTGCAACTAAGAGGTAAGATCATAACTGATTAGTTCAGCTCCCCCCTCTTCTCTGGATGATCAGAAATACATGTGTCTGGCATATTCAAGTGCTGTTTAATAATCTGTCTACAAAGAAGGCTTCTTGAGGATCGGGAGCAGTAGAGCAGGGTGCATTTTATAATTAGTTTATCACAAGGTGAGGTGAAAGATGAAAGAATGCAAAGAGACAGAGGAGATTGAGGAGCTGTGAGGAATTAGATCTGCAACCCAGGCAGGGTGAGCTCAGCTGCACACAGCTGCTGCCAGTCTCTCAAACATAAACACAGCACTTCTCTGTCTTTGATGCTTAAATCCCTCTAAAGCAGTGGTTCTCAGCCCCTTTGGGGTCAAATGACCCTCCACAGGGGTTGCATATCAGATATCCTGTATATCACATATTTACATTACAGTTCATAACAGTGGCAAAATTACTGTTGCAACAAAATAATTTTGTTGGAGGTTGGAGGTCACGACAACACGAGGAACTCTGTTAAAGAGTCACAGCATTAAGAAGGTTGAGAACCACTGTTCTAAAGGCTGTCCTAGGGCCCACAGCAGAAGTTAGGTCCCAGCTGCTCCATTGGGGTGTGCCAAAGGTGTCCCTGAGGTGTGCTGTAAGGAACTTGCTATTAATAGAAATTCAAATTTAGAACTGAGATTTCTGTCTATAAAGCAACAGCATGCTCCCTAAGAGACCACTGCCTCACATGCTGCATTCGTGAGTAGGAGAGCACACAGGGAACGCAGTGGGTGGAGGATGTTGTGTGAGACTTGTCCTGGGGAGACACAACACAGTCTGCTCACCCTGAGAGGAAATCATGATAGACCAAAGTAAATGGTTCCAGCAAATGCCACCATGGCCAACCAGTGAGTTTTTGTTTAGGGTTACTAACAGGAGTGTGGAAGGAGTTACTACAGGGAGCAGAAAGAACTCATCTAGTGTTGTATCACAGAAAAGCCACCCCAACACAGGTGACCACTCTTGAAACTGCAACTCTGGGCTGTCTGCAGGACTGAGAGGCACCTCAACAGTTCCAGAATCTCCTCTAGGCAGCTCCCTTGTCGTTACAGATACAGTTGCTCACTGTTTCCATAACCTTAGGGAGGGGCTCTCAGGAATCCTAATAAGTCTCATTTCTCAGATGTGTAAAGTTCATCTCGTGACCTCCCCTCTCCTTCCTGAAGGGAGTGTTTCAGAAATTGCTACATGGCAGGTCATTGGATGCCAACATGACAAGATGAAGTTCGGAAGTTGCCACCAAGACTACAGGTCTACAGGATGTTCCTGAGTCCTCAGCAGGGACACAGGACCCACTGAGCTCCAGCCCATACCTGTCTCTTTTGCCTGCCTCAGCTCACTTCAGGTCACTTGTCTGGTACCCTGCACATCCCGTTAGTCCTTATTCTCATGCACCCTGCATTAATAAGTCCTGGCCTCTCATTTGCCAGAGTGTACCTCAAGACTCAGCCATAGAACCTCCAGAACATTGATATCACCATCTCTGAGCTCTTTCAACACTTCTCATTCCAACTTCCTTTTCAGGTTAGAAAACTGCTTTGATGGAAATTCCCCCCAACACACCATCTGGGACGGGGTAGAATGTGGCCAAGGCTAGCGCCAGGAACAATCGTCCAGGGAACCCTCCCATAGAGACAAGCAAGGCATGGAGGTGAGCCTTTAGGAGGGGCATTAAGGCCTAGAGGTCAGCCCCTCACCTGGGCCTAATCAGAGGCAGGCAGAAAACAAAACTCTGGTCCAAAATTCGAAGGTAGGAACCCACTGGTCTCAGAGCTGTTTTCCCTAGGCAGCACTGGCCTGGGCCCCACCTCCAAGTTGGTCACCAGGAAGGAGGGGACAAGCACAGGGACACAGAAGCTTAGAGTACACACATACCATTGTATCATTGCTTTAAAAAGTTACTTAAAACTTTATCTCTTGAATATAAATGGAAAAAGATTTGGGTATTTGATCAAGTGGAAATATTGCTAGACACAGGTGTCTGTGACCGCACAGAATAGAAAATAAAAGTCACATGGTGTTTGGCAGCTGAGGGTGAATTGGGCCCCCTGGGCTGGCCAGGGCCATGGAAGAATCATGTCACTTGATCATAAGGGTGGGCGTGGTGGCCCCAGCTTCTGCACAGCATAGGGAGCCTGTGGTGCAGGCTGCCTGGCTCCCCTGCAGCTCTAGAGACAGACCAGTGGCCTGAGAGGGTGGGTGTGCAGCCCTGAGGTGGGCTGGTTATGTTTGGCACAAGTAAGCAGCTGTGTTCACGGCACAGCTGTGGCCTCACATCTGAGCCCCTCAAAGCATGGTGCCGGACCTGACTGAGCCTCTGTGGCCCAAGCCATTTCCCACCACAGCAAGGTGAGCTAGATTTAAAAAAAACAGGTAAACTGATCTCTCTTTAAAAAAATAAAATCTGTGATCTGGAAGGTCACTTTAGCTGCTTTTTTAAAGTGGCTTTTCTGAAACAGGGGAAGCTGTTGAAGGGCCTGGGGCAAGTAGATGGTGAACTTTAAGAAGGACACATGCAGGTGGTGCTTCTCACCCAGGTCATGGTTGTGCAGTTCAATCAGCGCCTGCACCACCTCCTCCCCAGAGCCCATCTGGGTCGGTGCCATCCTACAGTCCTTCTGGAAGAACTTGAAACCTTTGACGACACCGCCATTTCTGGAGAAGAAGCTCTTGAGTCATCCTCTGACACAGAGGGTGGGAGGTTGGACAGGTGGAGGGTGACTGAGGGCGAGGGGCATGTTCTGGAAGTTCTTGGAGCCTGGCTTCTTGAAGAGGTGTGGAGGTAGGCTCTCATAATGCTTGGTCAGGCCCTGGTCCTCGTGTCCCTTATGAGGCAGTTGCACACTCTGATGTTTGGACAGTGTGATGTGCAGTGACTTCCCATGCACCCTATGCCCATTCACTGGCCCATGGCCAGCTGAGCCTGGCTGCCATCTGCCATCTGTACAAGTGCATTCTTCTTGTTGTTGAACAGAATCTTCACCCGCTGCACCTCTCCATAGACACAGAAGGGAATAAAGAGGCTTCAGGGTAAGACACTCTCTCAGGGTTCAGTTTGTTGACCAGAAGGATAGAACTCCCAGCCTGTCAGACCTGGAATGGCCATGCTGGCAGCTGCAGCAGCTGCAGCAGCAGAAGATGGGGAGGGGGCAGGGCAGCACTCCATGGATGCTAGGGACAAAGGGGCCTGCAGGCTGAGGGAAGGCAATGGTGGGAGGGAACTCAGCTCCTGCATACTGAGAGGCTGACATTATGCCGGGAGCACCAAAGGCTGCAGCCATGGTCTGGTCCAGCGAAGGCTGGCTGTCCCCAGAAGGCATGTGGGGCCAAGTGTAATCTCTGTTCTTGTCATTGTTGTATTTGACATTGAGACTGATGAGCCTGGAGTCATCAATGCACAGTGTGCAGCAGGCATTGTAGATGTTCTGGCCATCCAGAGACTGTTTGGCATGCTGGGCGCTCACAGGGTCATACCGCAGCAGTGCCTGGAACTGGTTGTTCTTGGTGAATGTGATGATCTTCAGGACTGTGCCGAACTTAGAGAAGATCTTGTGCACATCCAGGGCCACTGGGTAGAAGAGGTTTTCCACAATGATCCTTTGGATCAATCTCTGGCCTGTCAATTCTGGAATACATGGCAGCGGCGGAGGCTGCCAAGGCCAGGCTTCTGAGCTGCACAGGGTTCATAGCCTACAGGACTGTCTGGGCATGTGCCTGGTTGGGTGAGCTGTGGGTTTTGAGCTCCTTGTGGTTGGAGAATTGGATGTAGATGGGCTGTCCATGTAGCATAGGTGCTGATGTATATAGTAGCTGACCATGGTGTTGGCAACCTCCTCTGTGTTCATTTCAGTGAAGGCCTGGTTCTTCTTTCTCGGCATAAGGAGATTGGTGACCTTCCCAAAGGGCAGCCTCAGGGAGATGACCTCACCCTCAGTGACATCACTGGGTAGCTTAAGGACATGGATGACTCTGAAAGGGACCCCTGTGCTCCTCTTGTCATTTTGAACTACTTGCTATCACTTCCTTGGGTTGCTGAAGCCAAGCTGCTCATGATGAAGGGGCAGTCGCTGATGCTCTTGGAGAAGAGCACTTTGTACCGACTGCGATGTCTGGGACCACGCCATATATGGCACACAGAGCAGACCCGTGGGGGACAGAGTTGAGGAAGTGAGAAATGAAATTTTGTCTCCATCACCAGCTCTATATCCTCTAGCCTACCTATAAACTTTGGCTTGATATCCCCTGTTTGGCCTTTTATTAATGAGTATTCATTATAAAAATAATTGTGTTTCATCATGACATTTTCATGTGAGTATCTAATGCACTCTGACCTGAATACCCCATTTCCTTCTCTTCATCTCCTTCCTTTTCCCTCATAGGCCTCCTGTAATCTCACATTTTTGTTTTTAATCTAGATTCCACATATGAGAAAAACATGATATTTGTCTCTCGGAATCTGAATTATTTCACATAATATATTGATGTTCAGGTGTTGTTGTTTTTTATTCTCTGCATCATCTTATTAATCATGGTTGAATAAAATATATTAAAATACATATACACATCATGTTTTCTTTATCCATGCATCAGTTGATAGGCACATAGGCTGATTTCATAACTTGACAATTATAAACAATGCCGCAGAATTGTGGATACACAAGCATCACTATTGTTCACTGACTTATAGTCCTTTAGGTAAATACTCAAGAGTCTGTCTGTCAAATTCAAGGTGCCCTGGGTTGCACCCTGTACTCATGAGACTCTCCAGGTATATTCCCTAGTTCTTAGGCGATCTTGTTCCTTTTTTAAAGATTATAGTGTGCATATGTGTAGTTTCCATAGAGGCTAGATGAGGGTGTTTGATCCCCTGGAGCTAGAGTTACATGATTGAGACCTGTTCAACATGGGTACTGGAAGAACAGGAAGTGCTCTTAACCACGGAGCCATCTCTAGCTCTGAGCCCCAACTGTAACTGTCTATACCTCACTTTTCTCTAAAGATGACATTTCTCCACTTCTCATATGGTAGCCCTAAGCTATATGAGCCCAGATAGGTTGAACTGAGATTGGCTGAATGTGTGCATAGCAGGGGAGATGCCAGAATTTGAAGATGTCATACCAGAAGATGTATAATACCTCACTAGCTATTTCAGATTGACTGCATGCTGACATTAAAATGTTTGGAAGTCTGATGTTAAATTAAATATGTTTTAAAGCTCATTTCATATGTTTTCTTTTTTATCTGATTGATGTGGCTTCCTGTGAATTTTAAAGTTTCATGTGTGTCCCATGCTGTGTTGACCCAGGCAGTGTGATCCAGAGAGCCACTCTGCTCTTCCTTGGCCTAGCTCCTTCTCCACTGGTGTGTCAGAGAGACCTGACTCTCAGTAGGACCAGATGTAGCCATTGCTCTTCCCTCATCACATCTGGTACAAATGTTTGTCTCCCCCTTATCCACCACAGTTCCCCTAGCTGCTTGGCTACAAGCTGAAGAATGAAAGCATGAGTTGTCTTTGGCCTCTGTGCCCCATGTGGAACTCATTTGCAAGGCCAAGTGGTTCATCCTCTGACATACAGCTTGGCTATTGGCACTTGTGTGACCTTTCCTAGGAAGACATGAAGAAACATCTATTCACCACAGATAGGGAACTGACCATGGACCAAGGAAATGACTCCATTCAAGTCTGTCTTAGAGAACCAGTTAGCTTACAGTGTTTACTTACAGTAGCATAGGTGGGGGTTACCTACAGGAGTGTGCATGATTCAAAGGCAAAAGAATCACTGGAAATCCCTCCCCAACTGGGTGACATGAAATCTGCATTGCTGGAGCTCCCTGCACAACCAACCGGTAGAAAGAAAGACAATCGGAATCTCTTCTCTCCAGGAATTGTTACTGTTTATATAACCTTGGCGGGGCTGGAGGATATACTTTGTGAATCTTATGAATTTCAGGAGCTTCCTAAATCCTGTAAGTTTGCTTTACTTCCTGGGCTTTGTATGTTTCATTTACTTCCTGGGATTGATGAGCCTCTCTCTCTCTACTCAGGAGATGTTTCCACTGGGAGGAAATAGCTACATCATAGCATCTGTCTCCCACTCTGTCATACTGATTCCAGGCAACATCATCCTCACTGTACAAGACAGAACACCACACACTGGTCTTCCATTGTTTCCCTTGATCTTACCACACTTCCTCTACCTAACAGCAAAAGAGTCTTTTCTAGTAGTGAATAAGGCCAACTCTAACAAAAACTTAAATACCTCCAGTTGCACTTAATATCCAAGTTCTGAGCATAGAACACAAGGCGTTACTATATTTTTGTGGTCTGACTCCTGTTCACCTCTCTACTTTCATGTCCCACGTTCTCCGTGTTCAGCATTTGTCACACCAGCTTCAAGCTCACTCTGCTATGTGGCCTTTGTACTTCTGTTCCCTCTGTCTGAGATGAGCTTTTCGTGTCTCTTCAGAATGGGACGACACATTATAGAGGGTCTGCTGGATGTCGCATCCAAACCAGAGACCACCTAAAGCTATCAATCCCAGTATCCCATTCTTCCCTTACTAGTCCTGTATTTGTCATTAACAGACTTAAAACTTTATCATTTACTACTAAACACTGCTACCTGTTATTTCTCCCACATCCACATCACTTTCTCACCTTCCATCATCGTAGCTGACATAGGTACCCATATGGCACCATAGAAAGACTCCCAGTGACTTTTTCCAATGTTGAGGAGGGTATCCAGGGCACTGTGCATGCTGGGCAAGTGCTTCACCACTGAACTACAGTCTCAGACCTTTTCTTTATTTCAATGTAGGAACTCCATATATTAAACTGCCTTGAACATGTGATCCTCCTGCCTCAGACTTCTAAGTAGCTAAGATTAAAAGCCCATGTCATCATGTCCAGTTTTAATTTATATCTTTCTTATCCCCCCACCTCTCTCTCCCAATGAGAGAAACAGTGAACACTAGAGTTGTCTTTTATTTTAGTTTCTAGCACATATCACAGGTGATACATACTAAGGGCACTTGGAGAATTTATGCTGACCCAATTCGTGTAATAGTAGCCCATGTCACCTACAGTTCTCGGAGCTCATTGGTAGCTTCAAGGCACTTTGTCTCAGAGTTTCATGGACATTGGAGTAAACACCATTCTGCATTATTTGGTTGTCAGTGGTCTCCCTCTTCATGATGGCCCATGATGTGCATGCAGATGTGGGTAAAAGACAGACCTGAAGAAAAAGTATGCAGAGGGAGGCTGCCTGTGTCTTGAGACTCTCATCTTCCAGGTCAACACTGGCTGAGGTCAACACCATTCCTGCACTTGAAGTCCAGGAAGTAATTCTCTTTCCTCATAGTCAATTCTCATTGCCCTTGAAGTCCAGGAAGTAATTGTCTTTCCTCATAATCAATTCTCCTTTCTTGTCAACCCAGCCCCCTTGGACAGCTGCTCTTTGCAACAGAAGTCCTCCTGAATGCAGATCCCCAGGAGGGAGAAGACAGACAGCCTCTGCTTCCCATGCTGATGAAGGGCTCAGGTTTGCAAATGTGGCCTCTTCGCAGCATGATCCTAGAATCCGAAAATGAAAAGTAGAGGGCTGGGCTCAGTCAGTAGAGTGATTACCTGGCAATCATGAAGACCTGAGTTTGATCTCCTAAAGCCTACATTTAGAAGGCTAGATATGCAATGCAGACTTATAATCCCAGCACCAGGGAGGAAATTCAGGGAAGAGTGAACAGCCACTATGGTTTACTTGGTGAGCTCCAGGCCTAGATCACAGACCTTGTCTTTAAAAAAAAATGAGAATGACCCTGAGGAATGAGAGTTGAAGTTATCCTGTGTCCTCCATGCAGGCATGAATATATTTGAACACACATGTGCACTTACAGCCCCCACACACACACACACACACAGAGAGAGAGAGAGAGACAGACAGACAGACAGACAGACAGACAGACAGACAAAGACAGAGAAAGAAAATTAATTCCTCTTTGCAAAATAGTGGTTCCTAGCATGACTGTGGAATGGGTACACACTTCCTCCTTTGGTTGCCCATTGCTTTCGTCTAGGAAGAGTTCCCTTGAATCTTTGGGGACATCGACATGAAAAATTCATGCATAGTATAGTTTATGCAGCAAGCAGCTTCCTAAAAACTGTGTGTGAATCACAATTTTTTAAAATTGAGTCCCATTTCCCTACTGACTGTGGCTATCTGCTCATTGTTACTCTCCCTGCCTCCATGATTTATCTCCAGTTGGCAGCAGCAAACTATAACCCTAGTTCACAGCTCTATCCATCCCAAGAGGCTCATCAATCAATCATCAGAAATTCCATTCAGAGCCTATGATGTGTAAGACATTGTTGGTGATCTGTAAAGAGAATAGGGAATACATTCATTGAAGGCACCAGGGGAAGCTGCTATCTGAATCCTCTACAAAACCATGTGAAAAGCCACACTCTTACTTATCTGTCTGTAAATTCAGATTTTTCCTCTATTAGGTTTTTCCCAAAGAGGTATCTGTGTGTGCTGAACAGGCTATCTAGGTTACCATAGAAATGGAAAGGCATAAAAGGGTATTTAGAAATGTAAGGACATCCATAAATCCTCACTAACAGCAATTGTGATTGTTGGGAGCAATGATTGAAACTGTTCCTGGTGGGTTCTGAGTTGGGGGAAGGCTCAAATAACACACCAATCTGCAGCTCCAGGCAGAACAAGAGCAAACTAAGAAAAGGTAATAATATCCTATAAAAACAAGTCCAGAAGGACAACTTGATTTTCTTTTGTGACAGGAAAGGATTCATTCTACGGAAGGACCTCCAAGTCAATCTCCAGGACCTCTGTGGTGTGACTTTCTTCCAGCCCTGTCCTGGTATTATCTGTGGCATCAAACTGGCTGTGGCCTACTTTAGCAGCCCTTACCCAGCTTCAGTGGGAAGTATCTGTGATTGTTAGCTACTCATTGTCATAGGACTCTGGGCATCTCATAGAAGACTAAGAAGTTCCAAGAGGTAAGTATTGGAAATAGCAAAGACAGCATCCTCAAGATTTGTTGTGTGTTTGCAAATACCAGAAATGAACTCACACTGCCTTAATAACAAGAAGACCATGAGGTTTTGCAATGAAAAATATTTAATATTTTAATCTGTGGAGTTCAAGAGGAAAGAAAGAAATCCCAGAAAGGTTAGAGGCATCAGGGAGGTTTTCTTCTGGACCCCAGATCATATCAGCCTCTTAGCTGCCTTTTTCTTATATATCTGTACCCCTGTGCTTACTCGGGAGCCTGCCCTTTCTATTGCCCAGCACCTGGACACCAAGATCCTCAAAGTCTACTTTTTAGGCTCTAGCTACCTGGAGAGATGCCGACTCTCTCCTGGTCCAGTTCCAAACTCCTAGGAAAAGCTGAGCTTTAGTGCAGTGTGTCACAGATGGCTGCCATTTACTCAGTAATTAGTTGAGGCTGGGGGTGGATGTCTTCTTCATCAGCTCAGAGTGTCATTACAAAATGCCAGCAACCGCATAAGTTAAAAGCAGGCACTTAAAAATGCTACCAGAAAGGTAAGTGAAGGATGAGAAGCCTCCTCACTTTCTCCATGTGTCCTCATGTGGCTTTCTCTCCATGCCTGGAAGTAGAGAAAGAGAGGGCAAACCCTCTGATGAGAATACCATCAAGATGTCCTGCCCTCATGATTTCAGCCAAACCTACTGATGAGCAGGAAAGATAGTCCAGAGCCAGGGACTGGGTCCAAACTTCTGCCTAACAAAGACAGTATAGTGGATGAAGTAGTATCCCTGGATTTAACAGTGGCTCCCAAACAAGACATGTTCAAGTTCTAATTTCACTATCTCTATGTGTGCATTTACTGGAAACAAGTCTGTAGATTAATTAAGGATGTCTGGAAAAGGCCAAAACAGATTTAAAGTGAACCCAGAATTCAACAGCTGGTGTCCTTATGAAAGAAAGCAGAGGGTGCTGAGGAGATGGCTCAATGCAGACCCAATGCTGCCTCGCACTGCTCTCCTGATTTACCTGCCATGATGGACTGTCTCCCTAGAACCCCAAACCAAACCAGCCCCTTCTTTCTCAAGTTGCTTTTGTCAGGTGATACGCCCCAGCAACAGGTAACTAAGATGGCAAGATGACTACGCGCTTCTCCCAGGGCCCTCACAGCCATGAACTTGGAAGCTGCTGTTACTGATGAGAGCTACAAAAACTGAAAGTCAACAGATCTGTCAGAGAACTAAGCAATTTGGAAGCTCGAATCAAATATCTCCACACTGCTATCACCATGACCTGGAATCGGCCCCTATGCAAATTTATTCTAACAAAATAATGAATGGGCACAGAAGCATATTCTCTGACAGTTAGAGATATTTATCAAAGTCCTGTATCTAATCATAAAATGCAGAAGACAACTCCCACACCTAATAACAGCAATTGTAATAAATAAATTGTGACATGTGTATATGATGGGCTGCTAGCCAATCATTTGAAATGAGGCTACAGGGGCTTCTTGGGGCTAAAGGATGCTCATGATATATTAGCAAGTGACAAAAGGCAAATTGGCGAACAAAATACCTAGCATGATTCCATCTTTTTATTTACTGAAAGAGAAAAAAGCATTTGAAAAACTGTGTGCAAAATTGCTAATAGTACTTAACTCTTGGGACGCCAGGTTTCACTCACAGGGGCAGATGGGAAAGCTCCTATCTGTGCAGCCTTAGCTTGCGCCACTCAAATCTTAGCCCATCAGTGACAGTAAGCTGGTGTCTGAAGAATCAACCACGCTGTTGGTATTTTACAATTTACTATCTTATCACTGTGCATTGTTTTATGATGAACAGAAAGGCATTGGATGTCAGTGGCTGAAATACTTCCTCATTCTTAGGACTTGCCTCAACAGAGCAGAATGCTTAAAATATATGTCAAAGTGGTCACGTTTCCCCTTCCTAAGAGAAAGTGCATTTTTTCTCCCAGTCTTCACTGTGGGAAGTTGGGCGTGCTCCCCACGTGGATCCTTGAAGGTTCCCATTGTGTGTCCTGTTCTGAGACACATGATTCCTTCTATCCATGTTTGTTTGCAGTTTGGGGAGGAGGTTTGCCCTGTACCCTTTTTTCCCTGCATGTTTTTGTTTTACTTTGGTTACCATTTCTTTCTGACACCTCTAGCCTGGCCCACTTCCCTCTGGGCTGTGTGTGTCAAGGCCATCCCTCTCCTTTCTGTAGTGTGTGTGTGTGTGTGTGTGTGTGTGTGTGTGTGTGTGTGTGTGTGTGTGTGTATAGGCTAGAGGATAATGTTGGCTATTGTCCTCAAAGACAGGTTATAGTCAAAGAGTAACTGTAATTAAGGTTGGCTTTATTCAGAGCAAAGTTCAAGTAAACTGTATCAGGAACCTTGAGTCAATGGGCTTGGAACCTTGATGTTACTGGGAACAGTTGCCCTCAGTATCCATCTTTGGTTTTTCCTTTTATCTTTAGACCAAGTCTCACTATGAAGCCCAGGCCGGGCTGAAACTTTTTATGTAGTTCAGGTGAGGCTTGAACTTGAAATTCATCTGCCTCAGCCTTTGAGTGTGTGCCACCATGCTTTGTTTTCGTCTATTTTAGTATTGAGCACTGTGAGAATACTGGGCTAAATAGAGAAATACATGACTAGTTTGCTGCCATCTGTTTATGTCCACAGCAGACATTACCAATCGATGGCTTCACTTTTCTCTATGGAGCTTGAATGGTCTTAGAATTTTCAATAGAGTGCTCTAGAGAGTCACTGCTAATGGAGTCAGATGACTTGTGAGGTGGAATCAGTCACCATCTCTATTAGTTTCCCAGGGAAAAAAGATAATATGGGGCTGGAGAGATGGCTCAGTGGCTAAGAGCACTTGCTGCTTTTGCAGAGAACTCAGCTTCAGTTCCCAGCATCCACATGTGGCCACAGTGGTCCACATCTCCACTTCCATGGAACCTGATGCCCTCTCTTGACTTATATGGGCATAAGGCATGCACATGGTACACATATGTACATGAAGGTAAATCATTCATACACATAAAATTAATTAATTAATTAATTAAATATTTTCAAAAAAAAATAATGCAGGGTGGGACCCAGACCAGAGATTCCACTTGTTATGAAATTCAGCAGTATTAAAGAAAAAAGCCAATCAGGAGCCTTTATTGCATGTAAGCATATGGGTTTTTTTTTTGCATGTGATTTGTATATATGTTTATGTGTGTGTGTGTGTATGTGTGTATATATATATATATGTATATATATATATATATATATATATGTGTGTGTGTGTGTGTGTGTGTGTGTGTGTGTGTGTGTGTGTGTGTGTTCAAGCCCCATGTTGGGCACCAATTTTAGACAATTTCTCAGGAATTTTTTGTCACTGCCTGTCTGTACAGACCTCCAGGTAGATATGGTTGGTACTGGGATTAAAGGTGTGTCACCATGCTTGGTTCTGTTCCCCAGTGTGGCCTTGAACACACAGAGACCCTGCCCACTAAGTGATAGGCTTAAGGGCATGTGCTATCACTGCCTGACCTTTGTGTTTACTTAAAATGGATTTGCTATTTCCTCTGATCTCCAGGCAAACTTTATTTATTAACATACAAAGAAAATATCAGCACAAAAACCTTCCTTTTTAATTAAACAGAAAAGGGGAAATGCTGGGGATAATGCTTTGGTACACTGGTTTAATAAAATGCTGATTGGCCAGTAGCCAGGCAGGAAGTATAGAAGAGATAAGCAGACAAGAAGAATTCTGGGAAGAGGAAGGCTGAGTAAGGAGATGCCAGCCCGCCATCCAGGGAGCTGCATGCAATGGCACAGAAGTAAAGCTATAGAACATGTGGCAACATATAGATGAACAGAAATGGGCTGAGTTTAAGTGCAAGAGCTAGTCAGTAGTAATCCTGAGCTAATGGCCAAACAGTTTTAATTAATATTATGCCTCTATATGATTATTTTATAAAAGGCTGTGGGATTGTGGGTGAGAGATTTTTCCTAACCATGGGCCAGGCAGGACACAGAAAATCTTTTGGCTACAGAAAACCCATTCTAGTAACATTCACTTTCTAGAAGCAGTATTGTAAGAATGTCTAGTCATGGTCTATTTCTCCTTCCCTTTGTTCATTCAACTTCTTTTCACTCTGAGAGTTAGAAAACTATGCTCTCTATGAGGTCCCCAGTCATGTCCTTTCTTCATTAATTAAGTCAACTTCAGGGTTTAGCATTTTTAACCATATCTTTGTCCATACCTTATGCTCTCTCTCTGAGCCATCTTTTGTTTTCTCTTCACACCATCCAGATAAAACTGAAGTCTAGAAAAACTCAGCCAGATGCCTTTTTAATTTCCCTGCCCAAGTAGAAAAAAGGCAACCCAGGCACCTGGTACCACTACATGTTCTGATCCACACCTTCAAGGGAGCCCACCCTTCCCAAGAAATCCAATGCCACCATTCTATAGTAGTTTTTTTTCCAAATGTTTCTTTTCCCTTGCTCTGTCTCTGCCATGACCACACTCCTCACTCATCAGATGATCTTGCCTCCTACATCAGAGAGAAAACAGATGCTTCTAGACAAGAAATACCCACAACCAAACCCACGCACCCTGCTGCAATGGAGTCTATCCATCTCCCCCTCCTTCACTCCCACATGGGATGGGAGCTAACACAACTCTCCCTCCATCTGCTCTTTGGGTATCACCCACACAAGCTCCTGACATCATCTCTCCTTCTTGTTCTGTTCATGACCGAGCTCTGGCTCGAAGCATCTACGCACTTCCAACTGAGCCTGCCTAGCCACTTGGGAACCTCATCCATTTCCTTTTCAGTATATGGATGTACTGAAAAGTACTTTTCCTTTTCAGGAAAGAGTGCTATTCATTTACTTTCTGTTAGTCCTCAGGCCCTGGGATCCAAGTCTAACACTGATCATTCCACTTAAGCAGCCTTTGCTGGTTTTGTTGATAATAGTCCATGGACGTTTTTGCCATAGTGGATCTTTCCATAGACTGGGTCTTGGGATTTCTTCCTCACTTTTTTTTCAGGATCAGGCAATTCTGGCTTTTTCCCCCCTAAATGCAAATCTAATCATGTGCCCGATTCAGTAAAATACCTGACAAAAGCCACTTATGAAAGGAAGGGTTTACATGGCTTACAGTCCAAGGGTGCAATCCTTCATGTTAGGAAAGGCATTTTGTCAGGAGCCTGAGGCATCTTGATGCATTGTATCCATAGTTAGGAAACAGAAAGATGAATCTGAGCTTTCTCTTTTTGATTCAGTCTAGCACACAAGTCTATAGAATGGTGCTGTCCACAGTTAGTGGGTTTTACCACTTTAATTAACCTAATCTAGAAACTTACTCATAGACATACCACAGGTTTGATTCCATGGTGATTTTAAATCCTAACAGGCTGACAATCAAGACTTGCCTTCATGTATACCCACCCCTCATCCCCACTTCATCTGAAGCTTAGAAAGAGGAATCATTTCCCCTCTGTGAGCTACTACATAAGACATACCTAACTTCACTTGTAATTATCACCTTATACATGCAGCGAACATGTACAGAACAACTTGTGAATCCCTCAAAGTGGGCTCATTCCTTGTTTATCTCTTCAATGGAACCTAGGAAAGATTTGTGTAAATAAATAAATTAAACTAAATTAGACTGAAGATATCTTTTTTATTTATAATTATTTCATAATGTATTAATATGTATGCATGATACATGTGTGTAAGTACACACAGACACACATATATTATGGTAAGGTATGAAAATCTGAGGACAACTTTGGGAGTCATCTGTCTCCTTCTACTTTGTTGAGATGGGGACTCTTTTGTTTTTGCTATTCTGAATATACCCATGCTAGCTATCCAACAAGGTCCCGGGCATTCTATATTCTCGATACCATCTTGTGGTGGTATTGTGTTCCCCAAAATATTGTGTACTCTAATAAATTTATCTGGGGTCATAGAACAGACAGCCACTAGATACAAAGGCTAGAAAATGGTGGCACTCACACCTTTAATCCTAGCATTCCAGAGATAGAAATCCCTCTGGATCTCTGTGAGTTCAAGGCCACATTGGAAATAGCCAAGCATGGTGACACACGCCTTTAATCCCAGAAAGCCAGCCTTTAATCCCAGGGAGTGGTGGTAGAAAGCAGAAAGATATATAAGGCGTGAGGACCAGAAACTAGAAGCATTTGGCTGGTTAAGCATTTGGCTGGTTAAGCATTTGGCTGGTTAAGATTCAAGCTTTCGAGCAGCACAGTTCAGCTGAGATTCATTCTGGATGAGGACACAGAAGCTTCCAGTCTGAGGAAACAGGACCAGCTGAGGATCCGGCGAGGTGAGATAGCTGTGGCTTGTTCTGTCTCTCTGATCTACCAGCATTAACCCCAATAACTTGCCTCGGGTTTGATTTTATTAATAAGAACTTTTAAGAATTCCTGCTACACCATCTCATTATGAAAGCACCGATACAGGCCTGGCAGCGGCCCACAGAGGTAGACGGGCCCGGCAGCTGCGGCCAACAGGGTCATACAGGCCCGGCGGCAGCTGGGAAAGACATACAGGCCCCGTGGTGGTCCACAGAGGTAGATGGGCCCGGCAGCAGCGAAAAGCAGAGGCAGGTAGGCCCACAGAAAGCAGCTGGCAGAGACATACAGGCCCAGCAGCGGCCCACAGAGGTAGACGGGCCCAGCGGCGGCGGCCAACAGGGACATACAGTACCAGCAGCAGCCGGCAGAGACATACGGCCCGGCGGCGGCCCGCACAGGTAGACGGGCCCCGGCAGCAGCAACAAGCAGAGGCAGGTAGGCCCGCAGCACCAGCAGGCAGAGACATACAGGCCCAGTGGTGGCTGGCAGGGACATACAGGCCTGGTGGTAGCCCACAGAGGTGGACAGGCCTGGCAGCTGCAGCCGACAGGGTCATACAGGCCCAGCAGCAGGCAGCCAGCAGAGACATACAGGTCTGGCAATAGCCCACAGAGGTAGACAGGCCCAGCAAGCAGCAGCTGACAGGGACATACAGGCCCAGCGGAGGTAGACGAGCCCAGCAGTAGTGATGAGCAGAGGCAGGGATGACTCTAACCCCAACACCCGGGGAAGAAGCTATCTCCGTGGGACGGAACCAGAATGAATCTGAACAATCCGTCTGCGGACTACCCAGGGCCCAGCTGCTGATCCTGCAAAACCCAACAACTTGGAGGTGTTGGTGAGACTATCCCGCTCAGCTGAAATCCACCTGGGAGAGGATTCAGATCCCTACAGTTTGAAGTCTGAAGAAACAAGATCAGCTGAGGAGTTGACAAATGAAAAAAACATGACCTGGGAACACAGAAGAAGGCACTGCCCAGCCACGGAACCAGATCACCAGAATCATAAGTATATACTTCACTAACTGAGATTAGCTGCCCCTGAAGAAACAGCCCAATAGCACCAATTTAACCAAGAACTCCTACTGAACCAAGACTAAAAATTAGAACAAGGGAGGAACTCTCAGACACAGACACCACCTGCACCGAGCAGAGGAAGAGATGAGTAGACGCCAGTGCAAAAATACAGGCAACAACATAAAGACCTATATGGCAACATCAGAATCTAATGATTCTACACCTGCAAGACCTGAACATACCATGACAGAAGAAACAGAAGAAATCAACCCTACAAACAACTTTAAGAAGATGATAGAGGCCCTTAAAGAAGAAATAAAACATTCCCTTAAAGAAGAAATAAAAAATTCCCTTAAAGAGGTAATGAAAAACTCCATTAAAGAGGAAATAAAAAACTCCCTTAACGAAATGGAAGAAAAAACGAACAAAAAATGGGAAGAAATCAAAGAAAGCCAAGAAAAAGCAATTAAACAGATGAAAGAAACATTCCAAGATCTGAAAAATGAATTTGAGACAATAAAGAAAACACATGCTGAGGGAATGCTGGAAATAGAAATCCTGACTAAGCGAACAGGAACTACAGAAACAAGCATAACCAACCGATTGCAAGAGATGGAACAGAGAATCTCTGACACTGAAGACACAATAGAGAAAATAGATTCGTCAGTCAAAGAAAACACTAAAGACAAAAAAGTCATAACACAAAATATCCAGGAAATTTGGGACACCATGAAAAGACCAAACCTAAGAATAATAGGGATAGAAGAAGGAGAAGAATACCAACTCAAAGGCACAGAAAATATATTCAACGAACTCATAGAAGAAAACTTTCCTAACCTAAAGAAAGAAATACCAATGAGGATACAAGAAGCTTACAGAACACCGAATAGGCTGGATCCAAAAAAAAACGTCCCCTTGCCACATAATAATCAAAACACTAAACACACAGAACAAAGGAAAAATATTAAGAGCTGCAAAGGAAAAAGACCAAGTAACATATAAAGGCAAACCAATCAGAATAACACCAGACTTCTCAATAGAGAACATGAAAGCTAGAAAATCATGGACAAATCTTATGCAGACACTAAGAGATCACGGATGCCAACCCAGACTATTATACCCAGCAAAACTCTCAATCACCATAGGTGGAGTAAACAAAATATTCCAGGATAAAACCAGATTTAATCAATACCTGTCCACAAACCCAGCCCTACAGAAAGCACTAGAAGGGAAAATCCAACCCAAAGAAACTAAACACATCCATGAAAAATCAAGCAATAGATAATCCCAAACCAACATACACCAAAGAAGGACAACACAACACAACCACAAAAAATAACAGGAATTAACAATCACTGGTCATTAATATCCATCAATATCAACGGTCTCAATTCACCTATAAAAAGACACAGACTAACAAAATGGATAAGAAAACAGGACCCATCCATCTGCTGCATACAAGAAACACACCTTAATTTCAAAGACAGACACTACTTCCGAGTAAAGGGCTGGGAAAAGGCTTTCCAAGCAAATGGACCTAAGAAACAAGCTGGTGTAGCTATCCTAATATCTAATAAAATAGACTTCAAACTAAAATCAATCAAAAGAGATAAGGATGGACATTACATATTTATCATGGGAAAAATCCACCAAGATGAAATCTCGATTCTAAACATTTATGCTCCAAATACAAAAGCACCCACATTCATAAAAGAAACACTACTAAAGTTTAAAACGCACATCAAACCCCACACATTAGTAGTGGGAGATTTTAACACACCACTCTCACCAAAAGACAGATCTACCAGACTGAAACTTAACAAAGAAATAAAGGACCTAACAGATGTTATAACTCAAATGGACTTAATAGACATCTACAGAACATTCCATCCTAACACAAAAGAATATACCTTCTTCTCAGCACCCCATGGAACCTTCTCAAAAATTGACCACATGTTTGGCCACAAAACAAACCTCAACAGATACAAAAAATTGGAATAACCTCCTGTATCTTATCAGACCACCATGCCTTAAAGTTAGACCTCAACAACAACAAAAATTATAGAAAACCCACAAACTCATGGAAACAGAATAATGCCAACCTGAAACATCAATGGATCAAGGATGGAATAAAGAAAGAAATTAAAGATTTCCTAGAATTCAATGAAAATTAACGTACAACATACCCAAACTTATGGGACACTATGAAAGCAATGCTAAGAGGAAAATTCATAGCTCTAAATGCACACATAAAGAAGATGGAGCAATCCCATACCAATGAATTAGCAGAACAACTGGAAGCTCTAGAACAAAAAGAAACAAACTCACCCAGGAGAAATAGATGCCAGGAAATAATCAAATTGAGGGCTGAAATCAACAAAATAGAAAACAAGAGAACAATATAAAAAATCAATGAAACAAAGAGTTGGTTCTTTGAAAAAATCAACAAGATAGACAAACCCCTAGCCAAATTAACCAAAAGGCAAAGAGAGAGCACCCAAATTCACAAAATCAGAAATGAAAAGGGAGACATAACAACAGACAACAAGGAAATCCAGAGAATCATCAGATCATACTTCAAAAACCTGTACTCCACAAAAATGGAAAACCAGGAAGAAATGGACAATTTTCTGGATAAATACCACATACTAAAATTAAATCAAGACCAGATAAACCATTTAAATAGACCAATAACCCCTAAAGAAATAGAAACAGTCATCAAAAGTCTCCCAAACAAAAAAAGCCCAGGACCAGATGGTTTAGTGCAGAATTCTACCAGACTTTCAAAGAAGAACTAATACCAATACTCTTCAAAGTGTTCCACACAATAGAAACAGAACGAACACTACCAAACTCTTTTTATGAGGCTACAATTACCCTGATACCCAAACCACACAAAGATGCAACAAAGAAAGAGAACTACAGACCAATCCCCCTCATGAACATTGATGGAAAAATACTCAACAAAATATTGGCAAACCGAACCCAAGAATATATCAAAACAATCATCCATCACGACCAAGTAGGATTCATCCCAGGGATGCAAGGATGGTTCAACATATGAAAATCAGTCAATGTAATACACCATATAAACAAACTGAAAGAAAAAAACCACATGATCATCTCCTTAGATGCTGAAAAAACCTTTGACAAAATCCAACACCCCTTCATGATCAAGGTCGTAGAAAGATCAGGAATACAAGGAACGTTTCTAAACATAATAAAAGCAATTTATAGCAAGCCAACAGCAAACATCAAATTAAACGGAGAGAAACTCAAAGTGACACCACTAAATTCAGGAAAAGACAAGGCTGTCCATCCTCCCCATATTTATTCAATATAGTACTAGAAGTTCTAGCTAGAGCAATAAGACAACAAAAGGAGATCAAAGGCATACAAATTGGCAAGGAAGAAGTCAAACTTTCACTATTTGCAGATGATATGATAGTATACATAAGTGACCCCAAAAAATCTTCCAGGGAACTCCTACAGCTGATAAACTCCTTCAGTAAAGAGGCAAGATACAAGATCAACTCAGAAAAATCAGTAGCCCTCCTAAACACAAATGATAAAAGGGCTAAGAAAGAAGTCAGAGAAATATCACCCTTTACAATAGTCACAAATAATATAAAATACCTTGGGATAACACTAACTAAACAAGTGAAGGCCCCTTTTTACAAGAACTTTAAATCTCTAAAGAAAGAAATTGAAGAAGATATCAGAAAATGGAAGGATCTCCCATGCTCATGGATAGGTAGGATTAACATAGTAAAAATGGCAATCTTACCAAAAGCAATCTACAGATTCAATGCAATCCCCATCAAAATCCCAACACACTTCTTCTCAGACTTGGAAAGAAAAATACTTAACTTCATATGGAAAAACGAAAGACCCAGGATAGCTAAAAGAATCCTATACAATAAAGCAACCTTTGGAGGCATCACCATCCCTGACCTCAAACTCCACTATAGAGCTATAGTAATAAAAACAGCTTGGTACTGGTATAAAAACTGACATACGGACCAATGGAATCGAATTGAAGACCCTGACATTAGTCCATGCACATATGAACACCTGGTTTTTGACAAAGGAGCCAAAACTATACAATGGAAAAAAGAAAGTATCTTCAACAAATGGTGCTGGCATAACTGGATATCAATATGTAAAAGATTACAAATATATCCATATCTGTCACCATGCACAAAACTCAAGTCCAAGTGGATCAAAGACCTAAACATAAATCCAGTTACACTAAACTTAATAGAAAAGAAAGTAGGAAGCAATCTTGAATGCATTGGCACCGGAGACCATTTCCTAAATAAAACACCAACAGCACAGACCCTGAGCACAACAATTAATAAATGTGACCTCTCAAAACTGAGAAGCTTTTGCAGGGCAAAAGACACAGTCAATAAGACAAAAAGACAGCCAACAGAATGGGAAAAAATCTTCACCAACCCCACATCTGACAGAGGATTGATCTCCACAGTATATAAAGAACTCAAGAAACTAGACATCAAAATACTGAACAGTCCAATTAAAAAATGGACTAAAGAGCTAAACAGAGAATTCACAAAACAAGAACTACAAATGGCTGAAAGACATTTAAAGAAATGCTCAACATCCTTAATCATCAGAGAAATGCAAATCAAAATGACTCTGAGATACCACCTTACACCTGTCAGAATGGCTACGATCAAAAACGCCAATGACAGTCAATGTTGGAGAGGATATGGAGCAAAGGGAACACTCCTCCACTGTTGGTGGGAATGTAAACTTGTCCAACCACTGTGGAAATCAGTATGGCAGTTTCTCAGAAAATTAGGAATCGAACTACCTCAAGACCCAGCCATCCCACTCTTGGGCATCTACCCAAGGAATGCTGATTCATACCATAAAGATACATGCTCAGCTATGTTCATAGCAGCACTATTTGTAATAGCTAGAACCTGGAAACAACCTAGATGCCCATCAATGGAAGAATGGATGAAAAAAATGTGGTACATATACACAATGGAGTACTACTCAGCAGAGAAAAAACAATGAAAACATGAAATTTGCAGGCAAATGGATGGAACTAGAAAAAATCATGCTGAGTGAGGTAACCCAAACCCAGAAAGACAGTCATGGTATGTACTCACTCATAAGTGGATTCTAGATATAAAATAAAGAACAATCAGACCACAACCCATAGAACTATGAAGGCTATATATATAGCATGGAGGTCCCTAGGATGGCTGTGGCTTATAATAAATTATGATTTTACTCAATTATTGAAAAAAATAGCCAAACAAATGGAAATACATGAACTATGAACCAAAGGCTGAGGGTCCCCCAGCTGGATCAGGCCATCTGAATAGGTGAGACAGTTGATTGGCTTGATCAGTTTGGGAGGCAACTAGGCAGTGGGACCAAGTCTTGTGCTCATTGCATGAGTTAGCTGTTTGAAACCTGGAGCTTATGCAGGGACACTTGGCTCAGCCTGGGAGGAAGGGACTGGACCTGCCTGGACTGAGTCTACCAGGTTGATCGCAGTCCTCACGGGAGGATTTGCCCTGGAGGAGGTGGGAATGGGGGGTGGGCTAGGGGTAAGGGGAGGGTGAGGGAGGGGGGAGAATAGGGGAACCCATGGCTGATATGTAGAACTGAATGGTATTGTAAAATAAAATAAATAAAATTTAAAAAAAAGAATCATAATAAAAAAAAAACAAAGAGGCTTAAAAAAAAAAAGAAAGCACTGGGATTTCAGAAAAGCACCTTCATATCTGTTTGGTTGAATGGTGGGTTGGTTATTTGGTCTGTTCATTCGTTGGTTGGTTGGTTTGTTCATTCATTGGTTGGTTGCTTGATTGGTGGGTTGGTTGGTTTGTTCATTCATTGATTGGTTGGTTGGTTGGCTGGTTGGTTGGTGGGTGGGTGAGTGGGTGGCTGGATAGGTTCATTCATTCATCATTCATTTGTTAGTTCATTGGTTCATTGGTTGGTTAGCTGGTTAATTGGTTGGTTGGTTGGTTGGTTGGTTGGTAGGTGCGTGGGTGGGTGGATGGATGGGTGGGTAGGTAGGTTAGTTGGTTGGTGGTTTGTTTGGTGAATTGGTTGGTTTGTTCATTGGTTGGTTGGTTGGTTTGTTGGTGGGTCTTGGGTGAGTGGGTTGGTTGAATGGTTTTAGTATGAGTTCAAGGGGATCAAACTGGAGGTGTCAGATTTGTGCAGCAAAGCACTTTCATTTACTGAGACATCTTACCAGTCTGAATCCATTCATTTCAATAGTCCAATATTTGGAGGTTCCAATGTCTCAAGACCTTAAATGATAAGCTGTCCCCACTACTCAGTACAGGAAATAAAGGTTGACATGTGGCCAAACTACTAACTGTGACTAACTATGCCCTTGATGCTGTAGACACAGAATCCATGGTGGGAAAGGCCGGCATAAAGGAGGAGATGAAGAGGGCTGAGAGAGATTGGGTAGCCAGTGATGTGCAAGCAGGATGATTGGAGTTCAGTCTCCAACACCCATGTAAAAAAGCCACTGGCAGCATGTGCTTATAAACCTAGGCAAGGGGAGTTGGAGACAAAGTGGGTTCCTGGAACTTGCTGGTCAAGTAGTCAAGCCTAATTGGAGAACTCTTGGGTCCAACAAAAGACCTTCAAAAACACAAGGTGAATGACTCCTGAAGAATGTTATATGAGGTTGATCTTTGGTGTACATGCTCGCGCGCGCGCGCACACACACACACACACACACACACACTCACACACACACACACACACACACACACACACACACACACTACTTTAGATAGCAGAAGGCAGCTGGGGTAGAAAGAATGAATCCTTCAGACTGCAGAGGAAGAGGCAAGGGAATGAAAGCTTTTATTGTGCAAGTAGTGTGTGTTCTCCCTAGGATCCTCAGCCCTGCCTCCTTTCCTCTAATGACTTTTAAGAGCTACCCAGAATGTGAACACTTCTCCTTGGCAGCAGATAGCAGAACTAATAAGACATAGTGGCATGCTAAACACTGACAGGTGGCACAGAAATGGGTTCTGCTCCTCCATTAAAAAGACAACTTGCCTCAAAAAATGCAGCAAATGGTTGGAAACCACAGAGAGATGTGTCTTTTTCGATGAGATGCAAATCTTCCAATGTGACTTTTAATAACTTCACCTGCAACCCTGGAGACACACTTCTACCACTGAAGAATTTCCATGAAGTTGCCCTGAGGTTCTGCTGAATCATTCATTAGCTTAGCTTCTAATCCCAGACCATAGATGTCCATTCCATGGAGATCAGAGGGCCACATGTGGGCCACCCACTCTAGATGACACCTTCTTATTTGGCTCCCATCCTCAGCACACCCATCTTTGAATTTCCACAGTGTTTTTTAAAAACCTGTAAAGATCTGTGCACCCCACCCCCCAACACCTCATGATCCATGAGGTTTGTGAAGAAAGGTTCGTGTCTTATTCAACTCTGCTTTTCCCTGATGTACTGTAAAATCCCTGGGACCCTATAGGAGGTTTACAGAATGGAAAGAGCAAGACTTAAGAACATTTGGATTTGAGTCTTTCCATCTGCGTCATCCTACCCAATGTGTTTATGTCTTTGGACTTCATTCTTTGGGTGTAAAAGAATGTACACCTGCCTGTAAAGTGGGCATAAGAATAAAAATTAGTTTGGAATGCATGTAATTCCCAGGAAAATTCCCGCTGTGCAATAGGAGTCTACATGGATTGAACAGCTCCCGGGAACAACCTTGTACACCATTAGTGATAATTAGTTTTAATTATCTATTTGGTACAACCTAGAATCACCCTCTAAATTAAGTTGGCAAATGGGCATGACTGTGGTGTGTTGTTTTGGTTGTTAATTATTATAAGAAGACCCAGAACACTGTGGGCAACGTCATTACCAGGGTAGTGTATAATAGTGAGCTATATAGGAATTAAGAAAGTTCTCTCTCTCTCTCTCTCTCTCTCTCTCTCTCTCATTAACTCTAGATATGATGTGACCAGCTGTTTTGAGTTCAGTGATGAGCCTTTCTCTAGTTGCTTTTTCTCAGAGTATTCTATCACAACAGCAGAAATGAAACTACAATCACATCTTGGTGGTGATGCAGATAAGCAACTGGGAGGCATGTGTAGAGGCAAAGGGCACATGGGAAACCTATGTATCTTCCTCTAAATTGTCTGTGAAACTATAAAAATGAAAGCTCAAAAGAAAAAAATTACCACCCTGTTCCTAAGAGATAAAGCACCCCAAGGAAAAAAAAGAAGAGCATGGACTCGGGATAAAAGGGAGATAAGTCTATGGATGATACTTCATGCCTACATACCCAAGGCACTCTGTGTGGGGTGAGTGTGGTGCACCAAGACAGCTCTGATCATTTGTCTAAGAGGCTGTATATTTCTGCATCTTCTGTCCACCTGAACACCACCAGCCATCTTGCCCACTGCTCTGGAATGCTATGTATGTGCTGCCTTCTAGGGACTTACATAGGACAGGGAGCCTAAGATGAGAAAAAGGAAGCCACTGTTGATCAACCAGCTGTCACAGAGACATCACTGGAGCAAGAGGAGTAGCATATCAGCCAGGTACAGGATTTGATGGCCCCCCTTCTCTCTCCATGCTGCAGTGTTGATTGCTTTGGTCTTGCACATGGAGAGCCCTGGTAAGTTGCCCATTCTCCAGGTAAACTCTTCCTTATGCCCATGCACATATGAACAGCACTAATTGGATGCAGTGGGTTCGTAAAAGAAGACATGAAGTTGGGAGGTGGTATAGACAGTGTCTAGGGAGATTGATGGGCAGGTATGATCTAAATACACTGTATTCATGTGTAATATTACGAGGAATAAATAAAAATTTTAAATTTAAAAGAGAAGTAGCTTCAACATGGTGTTCATGAAAGGAGAGTGGCCGGGGCTTGCTTAGGAACCAAGCTCTCCTCCGTCTGTGCAGTGGGTGTCAGAGTGGGTGTGCTGAGTGGGATCATGACTATAACATGCCGAGAACAGCGTCTTGTGCATTTAATGATTGGTGGCCACTTCTAATCAATCAGTTCCTTTTACCTCCAGAATTTGAAATCTCTTAGCAAATGTCTGCTGAGTCTGGGCTGAGAGGACAAGGAAAAATTGTTTCTCCAGCACTGTCTCTGCTGGTGTATTTGTTCTCTCTGAGGTGCCTCTTTTATTCAGTAGCTGTTATTATTCTGGCATATCCACTCCAACAGATACTCCTCAGAAGAAAGGCATAAATACAGAAATAAATTGCACTCACAGATCATGTCTAGGATGTGCATCATTGCTATTTAGCTCACAAAACCAGATACAGGGAAGAGAAATGAGGCACTGGAAAGAGCCAGCTCCCACTGGGAGGGACTTGGACTACCCCCTCCTTTTTGCTCTTCCTTCCTGGTAGAGGACAGGTGAAAATGAAATGAGTCCATGTGCAACATTATCGCCTTTGTAACAACTCAAGAGAAGCTCATTGGTCACAGTCAGGCACCAGATGGTCCATTGCCCCTTCCTGACAAAGAACCATGTGGAAACCTGGAGTGTACACAGCTCCTCACACTCACATCTAATAATGTGTCTGAAGCCCCAATCCAGCCCCATACTTAGAACAGAAAACTAAGGCTGGGAAGATGGCTCAGAGGGTAAAACAGTTTGCTATACAAACACAAGGACCTAAGTTAGAATCTCCAGAACCCACATAAGATCCAGACATGGATTAGGATGTATTCCCAGAAGATGGAGATAGGGAACCCTGGAGTCTTTCAGAACAACTACTTAGTGTGTGCAAACAAAAAAACAATCTGACTCAGACAGGTCGGAAATGAGGCCTGACATCCAAAGTTATTCTCTGACTTCTGCACAAGTAACATGAATGTGCATGCCTACGTGAATAAACGCACACACACACACACATACACACACACACACACACACACACACACACACACACACACACACACGAACTGAAAAGCAGGCATCTATTTTCTTCAAATTAGAATCTCCCTCTTCATCAACTATCATTTTTTTCTCACTTTACTCTGAAACACAGCACTGTCGAGCTATTCTAAATGATCAAAGATTCAGACAAAAGGAACAGAGGCAAAGCAATGTCCCAAAATAGAAATTAAATCCATTTATCCTTATTCTCCAGCAAAAGGAGCATGCTGGATGCATACCTGTGCTTATACACCTCAAAAACATGGACAAGAAAGCGAAGATTTCTTCTAGCACTTTCAGACTCTCCTTGGGCCCATAATGTTTCTGTTCCACTCTCCTCTGCTGCCAAGGTCCAAGGAGCTCTTTCCTACTTTGGGGAAAGGCCACGACACACAAATCATTGACCCAGACAGAAACCACAAGAAGAGGCTAAAGACTTAAAGTAGGAAAGAAAGACCTCAATGACAAAGCTAGGGATCCTGGGAATTCTCCTACCCAAACACCGATGTGCAATAAGTCACTGTTGTCATTCACCCACAGTAAGGTGTGGGCTTGGGAAGCTAGTATTGGAGCCAGTGATTATTTTAGAGATAAGGATTCTCTCCATAAATGACAAGGAACCCTTCCCTCAAGCCCCCCCGCAATGTGGACTGTTTCAGTCTTCCAGACACTTTTCCCTGACCCACTTCAGTGATTAACTAAACATATGGATCCAACAGTTAGGGCACAGGCTGCAGAATCTCTTCAGAATCTCTGTCTTTTTTCAAACTCCACATGACCAACCAGGGCATCTAATAACTGTACTTTGGGATCTTTAGACCCACACCTGGTCAAAGTGCAAAGAAAAAGTGACCACAGCAGGCTCAGCCCTAAACGAAACACCTATATCACACACTGACTTCTCAAGACTCAGGGAGCATCACAAGAGAAGTGGTTGGAAAGTATTGAAGAGCCAGAAGTTGGAGAAGACTACCTCAAATGTGTCTTCTGGACACCATAGGACCTCTGCAGCCATAAACTAACAGCAGCTGTGGTTTCCTGCACAGGATCAAGCCAGACAAAATTCCAGTATGGTTATGGGAGGGGCTCATGTCTTCACCGCTAGTCAGGGGGCTATTGCCAGTTGCTGGTTTCTAGAAGAGAGAGAGAGAGGGAGTGCTTCCTTAAAGGATGTGACCCCTAGTCATTTCTCCAGTGGCCCAATGGTAGGCTCTATACACACATGTACATATGGGCAGTGTGAACTGGAATCAATGGGTAGTGAAAAAATGAAAGAAGTTATGAAGTTGAAAAGATGTGTGATGAGGGACTCTGGGGGGAGTTGGAGAGAAGGAAGAGAAGGGTAGAGATGAGTAAAATGAATTGAATAGATGTAAAAAATGCTCAAAGAATAAGTAAAAACTAAATGAAAAGTAATAACATCTAAGTTGCAACTTATGAGACTGAGAAGACATCTCCCTGGGTAGGAGTATTTACTGAACAACTGTAAAGACCTAAGTTCATATCCCCAGTGCTCATAAAAAGCACAGTGCGCCTGCATATGATTGTAAACCTAACTGTTGTCAAAGTAGGAGGAGCCAGAATGATCCGGGACTTTCTTAATGCCAGCCTAGTTCTAGGTTCAGTGAGAGACCCTCACTCAAGGGAATAAAGAGAGGAGTAACAGAGCAGCACACCCAGTGTCATCCTCTGACTTCTGCACCTGCTCATAGACACACACACTTTCATACACAGGCATACATGATGCACATATGCAATATGCATATGCCATAAACACACAATTACATCATATGCACAAATACAGCCAAATGCACACATACCTTTGAAATTCCAAGCATACTTCTACCATTCAACATGTGCATGTGGAGTAGTCCTCCCTTTTCTGGGGTTTTACATTCATGAATTCAGTGACTGACAATCAAGTACAGTCCAAGCTATTAACATTGGTCTTGACTGTTTTAAGAGAAAGGCTGTATTCACACAGTATTGGAACTCACCATCTAACATAAGGAGGCAGACATCAAAAATTAGTCCAAGAGCACTAGTCTCCTCACCCACATCCATGAAGGACACACTTAAAGACTCAATATCCCTCAGAATGGCTAAGATCAAAAACACTAAAGACACTTTATGCTGGAGAGGATGTGGAACTAGGGGAACTCTCCTCCACTGCTGGTGGGAATGCAAACTTATACAACCACTTTGGATATCAATATGGCTCTTTCTTAGAAAATTGGGAATCAATCTCCCCCAAGATCCAGCTATTCCACTCTTGGGCATATACCCAAGAAATGCTCAATCATACCACAAGAGCACTTGCTCAGCTATGTTCATATCAACATTGTTTGTAATAGCCAAAACCTGGAAACAACCTAGATGCCCTTCAACTGAAGAATGGATAAACTGTGGCACATATACACAATGGAATACTACTCAGCAGAGAAAAACAATGACATCATGAGTTTTGCAGGCAAATGGATGGATCTAGAAAAAATCATCCTGAGTGAGGTAACCCAGACTCAGAAAGACAAATATGGTATGTACTCACTCATAGGAGGATACTAGATGTGGAACAAGGATGACTGGACTGCTACTCCCATCACCAGTGAGGCTACCTGGAAAACAGGACCCCAAGAAAGACACGAGGATTGCCCAGTGATGGAGAATTGGCTGAGATCTGCATAAACAACCTGGACATGAGTGGGAGCAATGAAGGGCAAGGGTCAAAGGAAAGAGAGCGGGAGATCCCAGCTGGATCAAGAACAGAGAGGAAGAACAAGGAATAGGAGACCATGGTAAATGAAGACCACATGAGAAAAGGAAGAAACAAAGTGCTAAAGAGGCCCACAGAAATCCACAAAGATACCCCCACAAAAGACTGCTGGCAATGGCCGAGAGACAGCCGGGACTGACCTATTCTGGTGATGGGATGGCCAAACACCCTAATAGTTTTGCCAGAAACCCCATCCAAGGGCTGAGGAATCTGGATGCAGAGATCCACAGCTAGACCCCGAGTGGAGCTCCAGGAGTCTAATTAGCAAGAAAGAGCAGGGTTTATATGAGCAAGAATTGTTGAAACCAAGGTTGGATAAAGCACGGGGACAAATAACCAAGTGAATGGGAACACATGAACTATGAACCAAAGGCTGAGGGGCCCCCAACTGGATCAGGCCCTCTGAATAGGTAAGACAGTTGATTGGCTTGATCTGTTTGGGAGGCATCTAGGCAGTGGTACCAGGTCCTGGGCTCATTGCATGAGTTAGCTGTTTGAAACCTGAGACTTATACAGGGATGCTTGGCTCAATCTGGGAGAAGGGGACTGGACCTGCCTGGACTGAGTCTATCAGGTCGATCTCAGTCTTCGGGGAAGGCCTTGCTCTGGAGGAGGTGGGAATAGGGGATGGGCTGGGGGGAAGGGGAGGGAGGCAGGAAGGGGGAGAACAAGGGAATCTGTGGCTGTTATGTAGAACTGAATAGTATTGTAAAATAAAATAATAATAAAAAAAGACTCAGTATGCCTAAGGAAACCTCAAACAAGGGGCAGTTGGTACCGAACCCTCTGTATTACTTAGCATAAGCACTGTGATGCTGTGTCAAACCAGAACAACTACCATGTGTCTGTGTTAGTCAATTTTCTGTTACTGTGACAAAAAAAAATGAGATAGACTTATAAGGAAGAAAGCTTTATATTTGCTCATGGTTTCAGTCCATAGTCCTTGGCCTGTTGTTTGAGGGCCTGTGCAGTATACAATGTGAAGACAACAGACAGAGGGGTGATTGATGTCCTTCAGGGTAGAAGGGAATCACATGAGAGTTTATCACACTATTCAGAATGATGCTCTGTTTAACACTTAGTTCTTTATTTGTGGGATTCTTCATGTGATGTTTCTGGCTTCACTTGTGTGTGAGTAACTGAAATCACTCACAGAGGATTACAGAGGGGGATAACCATGCAGCTATAGTGTCTCAAACTTCAGGAACCTTTTGGTCTCCACAATCCAGCCACAGTTAGGAAGCAATAGAACGTGGTCTTTGGGGCTGAAGAAACAGCCCTATTGGAGCACTGCTCTTGCAGAGGACCCAAGTTCCCTTCCCCCACATCCAATGGCTCAAAAACCACTCCAGTTTTAAGGGATCCAGTGCCCTCTTATGGATTCCATGAGCACCGCACTCACATGCACATAACCTATACACAAATAGGCAGATACACACTTAATTAAAATTAACTTTTTAAAACTTTAAAACATAAATAACAACCTGGCCTCTGAAAAATTGTACATATAGACTCCAGTATGTAATTCCCTATTGCCCCACACATCCCTGGAGGTCTAGTGGACCTATGAATGAGGTACAACCTACAACAAGAGTCACAGTGTAAACCAAAGGACAGACTGTGCATATCACTGAAGCGAGGCAGCTGCCAGAGGTAGTTAGTAGAGTCCCAGGTAGAAGGTAGACCTGTGGTAGATGGAGTCATGACTGCGGTTTGCACACGAGAGGAGAAGCCAGGATGAGCCTGAACAGTGACCACTAAAGTGGACTTGTAGCCTAGTGATTGCATCCAGATAAGCCGCTTGAGCTCATTGTAGACCCAGAGATGGAAGGACGGAGAAAGAGCCCCACTTCACTGTGGAACAGAAGGTAAACAAAGCGGAGTGTCTACCTCACCACCTAGAGCAAGACAAAAACAGCAGAGTGTAAGTAGAAAAGAAGTTGACATTATTACCCATGAGCACCAGCAGCACAAGATGGCAGTGTGCAGCACACACAAGGAAAAGAGACACCTCAGTTAGCAAAGGACATAAAAGCTCCAACACAACCCAGCTACTTCTCTTCGATCACATCATGGAACTCCACAAGGTCTTGGCTCCCTGTCTGTCCTGAGGCAATGGTGAAACATGGATCTAAAGACTCAGTGCCTTGTGAACAGAAAGGGGCCCCAAAACACTGCCTCCTTTCTCTGCTCATACAGTTATTAGAACTGCACAGTTCTAATATAATGAAAATCATACATTACATAAAAATCACTATTGTGTATAATTTTAAATTTCCTGGTAGCCACATTATAAAAACTAAAAGAAAATTGGTAAAATGAACTTTAATATATATTTTAACCTAATGTCTTCCAAATGCAATCATTTTAACATCTTGTAAATATAAAAAGTTACTCAGATATTCTATGTATTTTCTCATACCAAGCATCTGAAATTTAGTGTAGATTTCACAATAATAGAACATCTAAAATCAGATGAGATTTTACACACCTGCAATCCTAGCACTCAGGAGGCTAAGGGTGAGGGACAAGTTCAAGGCAAGCCTGGGCTATATAACAAGACCATGACTCAAAAAATAGAATTGAATAAATCCTAGTTCTGACTGGCAGGATTCTGTGTGGCAGCAGATGGCTGCCAGATTGGATAGCACAGAGAAAAAGCAAAGAATATTGCCTTCTGGTGGCCTGGATTTGAACATTTTTAGATGGAGTATGAATTAGTTTTCTTGCCACTGTGGCAAAACACAGGACAGGAAACTACTCAAGAAACATTTACTTTTGGCTCATGGTAAGAAGGGACAGTCCATCATGGTATGGAAAGCATGGCAGTGGGAGTATGGGGCTGCTGGTCACACTGCATCCCACTTGGGAAGCAGAGAGCAAAGAGGATGTGGGACCCGGCCACAGAATCTGCCCTGGGTGACCTACTTTCTCCAATGAAGCTCCTCCTACCAAAGGTTGCAGAACTCTCCAAAGTGATACACCAGCTAAGTTCAAGTGTTTGATCACATGAGCCCATGGGAGACATTTCACTTTCCAACCACAACAGTCTCCTGTTTGAATTGGGGGAGGAGGTTACAAACAATTGAACCATTCATGTTTATTATATAAAAGTCATACAGTAAGACACCAAGTAGAAAACAGGAGGGGGTCACAAACACTCATTATTCATTTATGATAGAGTTAGGGAGGTATTTGCCTGTAAAGTATTTGCCTTAGAAGCATAAGACCTGAGTTCAATCCCCAGTACCCACATTTCAAAGTAAAAAAGCTAGGCTAAGAAGCACATATTTGTAATCTTAGTTTTGGGGAGAAGCAGACAAACTGGGTTCCTCTCCAGGCACCTAGCCTACCTGGCAAGATCCAGGGCAATTAGAGACCTTGTGGACAGCTCCTGAAAAACAACACCAGAAATTGTCTTCTGGGATCTACCCACACATGCACACATGTACATGCAAACCCATGAGCACACATGCACACACACAATCACTCACTGTAAAGAAACTGTGACAGAAGAGTGGAGCAGAGAGCTTGTCACCACTCTCTTGCAACTTGAAGAATCCTTATTTGATTTTTCTTTTAACTGTGACCTTAAATTTTAGTCAAAATAATTTCCATTCCACGATGACTTTACGAATCCAAAAGTCTGGGAAACAAAAGTTGGTGGGCATAATTCTGAAGAGTCCTCAAGAACTTTTGCTGGGTGTCCCATCTACATCTACCAAGAAGACACTGTGGGCCCAGCTTCTTATGACTGTAGCAGGCCCAGGGTTCCCAGAGTAGGAGGAGATTTTCTGCCAAAGAATCAGCCAGGAGTCTGCCGCAAACTCTGGGGATTATGTGGTGCATAGGAGGTACAATATAAACTCTTTTCGGGGTGGTCAAAAGTACCTCAGTGAATAATAATTGGTTATTTTTCTGTTGCTGTAACAAAATACTATGCTCAAAAGCAGCTTAAGGAAGAAGGGAGTTTGGGTCTCATGGATCCAGGGGGATAGAGCTCATCATGACAGACAAGCATGGCGACAGACAGAGCTGGACATGACAGCAGGGGTAGCAGGGACAGGGAGCTAGCTGGCCACATTTTATCTGCACCTTTGCCCTCTACATGTCACCACGTGGGGACATTTATCATTGGAACTCTAGCCCCTGGCTCCACATTGAGCTCTAAGTGAGGGGATCCTGGGATTCTTACTACACATGTCATCGCTATAATGAAAAGCCCATGCTAAGTAATCTACAAAGTGAAAGTTTATTTCAGCTCACAGTTTGGGAGGTCTAGTCCATGACTAGGCAGATGTGTGGCTTGGTGCCTCCGGTTAGTACAGGTGGAGAGTATGAAGGAGAGTCAACTGCCCCATCATGGCCAGAATTGGGGGGGGGTGAATATGAAATTGCCCCTCCCCCATGAGAACACGGGTTTGATCACTCAGTCTACGGCTGGTGACACTGTTTGAAAAGATTGTGGAACCCTTAGGAGGTGGAGCCTCCTAAAATGGGTTACTAGAGGAGGGCTTTGAGGTTTTAAAATGGAGCCCCATCTCGTGTTCTGCTTCTTGACTGTGGGTGTCATGTGACCAGCTACCTCCTGCTCCTACCACTGTGCCTTCCCACCTTGATGAACACTACCCTTGAATTACAAACCTAAATTAATTATTTTCTTTTTTATGTTGCTTTTTGTCATAGCAGTGAGAAAAGCAACTAATACAGTTAGCATGCAGAGAGAGAGAGAGAGAGAGAGAGAGAGAGACTTCCTCTTCCTAAAAATCCACACTGCTTCTCTATAGCATTATCCTGGGAGCCAAAACTTTAACAGTAACACATGGTCTTTAGGGGACATTCAACATCCAAACTATAGCACTTGCACATCTCTTATTGGGGAAATAGACAAACCAAAGTCATTTTCCTGGAGGATAGACCTTCCTCGGGGATTGATGGGCTGCCTTTCCTCTGGTGTAGCTGAGATTAAAGTGTGTTGTGATATAGGCCCAGGAGCACATTGACATTTTCTTCTTTATCCTCTTCCCAAAGCAGATGTACAGGACAAGCGTTCTTGTGAGGAAAATAAAGCAAGGGTTGCTTTGATTCTGGCCTTCCTGTGAACTCTGCCAACAGGTTAGCAAGGCAGAGGGAGGTTGAAAAGACATAAAGGCGAGTGTGTGAGGGTCTGTGAGAGGGAAGCTGCAGATAAGCATGTGAGTCACACAGTCTCTGGATATCCTGTCTGCTCAGTGAAGAGAACAGGGCACCTCACCCTCTTTCATAGGGAAAAGGGTTTTGTCATGTGACAAGTCAGCCCTGATTATGAAAGAATGTAGTGGATGGGAGAAGGAACTCATGATTCTACCCCTGCTTGGTGGGGGGGGGGGGGCATGGTCTATAGGCAATTAATGGTTTCTGGGGAGGAAGACCCATTTTCTTTATTGACATGGCCACTGTTAAGTCACCTGTACTACTATATAGACTCCCTCACCCATGATCCTCTAAGAGACATGAACTAAACCCACTGGTTCTCTCTCTCTCCCCTCCCCCCAACACACATAGTTAAACTAGTTGGGAAAGAAAAAGGATCAATGGGGGGCAGGAGACAAGAATGAGGAAAGGGGGGTGAATATGATGAAAATACTGTATAAACATGTATGGTATGTCGAAGTGAACCCACTATCGTATATAACTAATATATGTTAGAAGAAATTATTTCTCAGTGACAGGCAGGGTAGATACACAACCTCTGCTTGATTTATGCTGTTTATATGGAGAGCTGTGGGACCAGGACAGGAACAGGATAATTTCAGCTACAATGGAGAGTCTCCAGATGCACATCTCTAGCCCCTGCTCACCCCCGTCCCATCTGACCTCAGACTGTCTCACATTCATCCCTGTCACCCTGTAGCTCAGAATGAAACTCTTAAACATTCTTGACCCTTCTCTCCCTCTCATCCCACATCCGAAACATCCAAGCATGCAGTAGGTAGGTCATGTAGCAGACTGTGTTCCTTCCCCAAAAGGGCCACCTGTCCATGTACTTGTGTATCAAACTAAACAGATATTTTTAATCCTGTTAAAATTGAAGATTTTTAAAATAAAATAAAGATTTTTAATCTTTACCTGTTGTTATAACCACTTCACTGACTTTGAAAGATGAAAACAGCATTCACTTTATTAATGTTGACACTTAATTGATAATCCTTAGAGTCCAGAACTCCTACTAGAAGGAATGAGTTACATGCTAGCTGAGCTGCATAGTGAGTTCAAGACCACCCTGGGGTATGTAGGAAACATTGTTGGGGAATGTTATTCTAAGGTGTGTTATTTTGTTTATGTTGCATTTTTTTTAACTCAGTGAAGCTGTGTTACTGTGCCTGTCTAAAACACCTGATGGTCTAATAAAGAACTGAACGGCCAATAGCAAGGCAGGAGAAAGGATAGGCAGGGTTGGCAGGCAGAAAGAATATATAGAAGGAGAAATCGGGGAGGAGAAGGAGTCAGAAAAGGAGGAGGACTCCAGGGGCCAACCACACAGCTACACAGCAAGCCATGGAGTAAGAGTAAGATTTACAGAAGTAAGAGAATGGGAAAAGCGCAGAGGGAAAAGATAGATGGGATAATTTAGGTTAAGAAAAGCTGACTAGAAACAAGCCAAACTAAGGCTGGACATTCATAAGAAATAGTAATTTGGGCGCTGGGTGGTGGGCCCCTGAAGTGACCCCAAAAGTAGAAACAAACAACACCACACTATCTCAAAATAAACAACAGACATTTGGAGGTGTCTGTCCTCCCTCTCTGACTCCACTCTCTGGGGACTTCCCTAAACTTAGAGGAAGAATCAAGCTTTCTCCTTCTTGTGGACACTCTCAGCATCACACACACACACACACACACACACACACACACACACACACACACACACGGCACCTATCGACTCTTTCCCATAAGACAGAGTAAAAGCTGACACTAAAATATCTCAGATTCAAGAAATGTAATAAATTTGTGATGAGTGTATATCGATTTGTTCTGGTGAGAATCAAAGGCATGTTTGGCAGTGTTACCTCCAGGGAACAGAAACCAGGATGTGAGGCTCTCACCTTCCATCGCCTTCCATTCTACCTGGCTCAGCTTCTCCAACCTGTGAGCACACTTGGTAACAAATGGTCCATGTGGGGCCTATTTTCTCCTTGTTCCTCTGGGACTTTTAAAAGAGCTCAATCCATCTTAACATCATTAAAAACAAAATAAGCCAATAAATTAAGTGTGTCATCTTCATTCTTCATCTTTCTCCTTCTCAGTTCCTTCCCATCCAAGGAGTTTGAAAACAGTTTCAAAGATCTCCTAAGACACTGGAGTGCTAGAGAGAGAGATGGCCTAAGTGAGGTGCCTGGGGCCCCTGGACAAGAAAACAGCAACGGGTGGTACCCAAGGTAGCAAAGCTGCAGGGAGACGGGTTGCTGCCAACTTCTGTACTTCCCTTCTATAAAACTACTTGTTAACCAGGAAAATGTCACCCTACTATGATTCTGTTGCAAGGAAATTCCCCACGATATCTCAAAGACTGCATGTGTATAAATGTTTATATAACTTTATTAAATAGCAAAAATAATTGACAATATTTCAAATTGCATCAATTGTTAATAGTCATGTAAACTGAGACATACATAGTGAGTACAACTAAATCTATAAAAGTATTATGTAAACTTTATTTAAAACATGATAACCAAATCAAATATTTATTTTAATATAAATATATACTAAAATATAAACTTCATATATAAATATATATTTATAAATTTCTATTCATAAATATAAATTTCATATATAAGCATATATTTATAGCCGGGTGGTGGTGGTGCACACCTTTAATCCCAGCACTCAGGAGGCAGAGGCAGGTGGATCTCTGTGAGTTCGGGGCCAGAAGGTCTACACAGGGAGTTCCAGGACAGGCACCAACAAAAGCTACACAGAGAAGCCCTGTCTTGAAAGACCAAAACAAAAAGTATATATTTATAAATTTAAATTTATAAATATAAATTTCATATATCTTATATTTGAACCAAAAAGACAAGTCCCTTTTAACTATCATTTTTTTTAAAAATTTAATTACATTTTGGTTTATTTATCTTATGCCATGTGGAGTCAGAGGACAGATGTCAGGGGTTACTTCCCTCCTTTTATTATGTGGGTCTAAAGTCCAGCTTGAACAGTGGCAGGCACTTTTACCTAGCTGAGCCACCACGCCAGCCCAGGAAACTTTAAATGCTGAAGAAATGATCAAATAAATTTAAACATAGTTAAATACATGAAAAGATGGATAGATGCACTAAATCTAAGATTCTTTCACTCCTTTATTTACCTGTTCGATGCTGTGGGTTAGACAGCATCTTTGAGTTTCACAGTATCCTCTGATCTGAAGAAAACATACAAAGGGACCCATAAGATGCCTGTAGGACCACATGAAAAAACAAAGAACTGAGGCCTACATGTTGTCCTTTGTCATATGCACATACACACAAAACCAAGTGTAATTTTTATATATATATATATATATATATATATATATATATATATATATATATATATATATATTCAAGTTCCTTGTACATAGGTAATCTATTTCCTTAAAGATATTAACCAAAAAATGGGAGAAAAGAAAAACTGAAATATAACTATTATGTCATGAACTATCCAATTAAAAAAACTAAAAGAAAACTAGCTATATAAAACCTATAAAATGAATTGAAAAGGAATGATTAAATAGAAAAATCTAGAAGTATACTTAAATCCTGAAAAAGATCAATAGATTTTTTTTAAAAAATGGTATGTTTTGTCCAGTGAATGGCATCTTCATCATAACTTAACTGGATTTAGAGTCTCCTAGGAGACACATTTCTGGGCATGTCTGTCATGGTATCTCCAGAGATTAACTGGTAGGAGGGCCCCACCCTGACCATAGGTGACACCATCCCCTTGACTGTGGTCCCAGGCTGAATACAAAGGAAAGTGAGAGGAAACCAGCTGAGGCCCAGGTTTCAACTCCCTGCGCATCCTGACTGCAGACCCAATGCTGCCTCCCACTGTTCTCCTGATTTACCTGCCATGATGGACTATCCCCCCTAGAACCCCAAACCACAACAGCCCCTTCTTTCTCAAGTTGCTTTTGTCAGGTGATACGCCACAGCAACAGGTAACTAAGATGACAAGATGACTACGCGCTCCTCCCAGGGCCCTCGCAGCCATGAACTTGGAAGCTGCTGTTACTGATGAGAGGTACAAAAACTGAAAGTCAACAGATCTGTCAGAGAACTAAGGGTACAGGGCAAACCTCCTCCCCAAACTGGAAACAAACATGGATAGAAGGAATCACATGTCTCAGAACAGGACACACAATGGGAACCTTCAAGGATCCAAGTGGGGAGCTCCCCCAACTTCCCACAGTGAAGACTGGGAGAAAAATGCACTTTCTCTTAGGAAGGGGAAACGTGACCGTTTTGAAATATATTTTAAGCATTCTGCTCTGTTGAGCCAAGTCCTAAGAATGAGGAAGTATTTCAGCCACTGACATCCAATGCCTTTCTGTTCATCATAAAACAATGCACAGTGATAAGATAGTAAATTGTAAAATACCAACAGCGTGGTTGATTCTTCAGACACCAGCTTACTGACGCTGATGGGCTAAGATTTGAGTGGCGCACACTAAGGCTGCACAGAAATGAGCTTTCCCGTCTGCCCTGTGGGTGAAACCTGGCATCGCTTTTCTGAAAGCAATTTGGAAGCTCGAATCAAATATCTCCACACTGCTATCACAATGACCTGGAATCGGCCCCTATGCAAATTTATCCTAACAAAATAATGAATGGGCACAGAAGCATATTCTCTGACAGTTAGAGATATTTATCAAAGTCCTGTATCTAATCATAAAATGCAGAGGACAACTCCCACACCTAATAACAGCAATTGTAATAAATAAATTGTGACATGTGTATATGATGGGCTGCTAGCCAGTCATTTGAAATGAGGCTACAGGGGTTTCTTGGTGCTAAAGGATGCTCATGATATATTAGCAAGTGACAAAAGGCAAATTGGCAAACAAGATACCTAGCATGATTCCATCTTTTTATTTACTGAAAGAAAAAAACATTTGAAAAATTGTGTGAAAATTGCTAATAGTACTTAACTCTTGGGAGGTTGAGTTACAGATGACTGTTCATTTACTACTTAATATTGTATACATTTTATTCTTACTAAAGTTCTTAAGATATGTGTTACACACACATACACACACATATATGTATATATATGTATATATATAAGCTGATTTATAGTAACACTAAATTATGGTATATTTCAAGTTCTGTAAATATGAATTGATATTTGTAAGTCTTATTTTATCTTAACAGACTCAAAACTACATATTTATGGAGTGCAGTGTGGTTTTCTTTGAATCTGTTTACATGCAATGATCAAATGGGATAATTAAGCCCTCCCTTAGCTCCAACATTAGTCAGCTCCTTGCAGTAAGAACAATCAAGTCTTCTCATACCGCTACTTTGAAATATGCACTGTTGTTAACTACGGTCACCCTACTGTGCAAGAAGATGCCTCATTTTTCTACTTCAGCATGTAGAAGAGCTTTACATACAATTTCTCTGGTAATTGAAAGTAAGCCAAATTATCTGGATCTTTATAGGTAGTTAATGTTTGCTGGAGAATGGAGAGACATTTTCTTCAGTAGTGTAGCAGCCACTGGCAAAGTAGCCATGCTCCTATAAATAACTTCACCCACGCTCCTGTAAACAACCCTAATGAAATGCACTGGATGACAAACAGAAAGGGGAAAATGATAAATGGTAAGTGTTGTTAGTCTAATGGTATCACTGCTGCTGGCAGTTCAGAGTCTTACCTCCCAGGCTCTAAAATGAACCAACAGGCTGGATCTCCCTGCTGGCACTAATGGCCAACAGGAAGCCATTTCTTTCCTTGGACCAGATCAGTCATCCAGCGAATATCTACAGCTGGGCAGGCTTGGTACACAGTCGATTTAGAGCAGAGTTTTAAGACAGGGGGGAAAAGTAATATTTATTTGTTTCATTAAAATAATTTAACAGAAACAATCATCCAAAAAATGGAAAATGTCAAGAGGGCTATTAAAGCCCTTCAGCAGGAATCACGTGTCTAGAGCAAATATTAAATAAGTACAATCTGGAGGAAGGACTAAGAGGGATGAATTTCTTGCAACAGGATCAGGATTCAGCAACCCAGCATGGTCTCCAGTTTCTGGTGGACAGAGAAGGAACCTTGACAGGTCTTCTAAACAGCAAACAGTCCAGGTGCATTGCTAGGGCCCAGGGAGTCAGAAGTGAACAGATAGCTACCCTCAGTGACAGTTTATATTGACTGCCAACATGACAGGATCCAGAATCACCAGGAGACAGGCCTCGGAGCATATCTGTGAGGGATTTTCTAGATGAAGTTAATCTAGGTGGGACTATTCACCTTAACTCTGGAAAGCATCATGCTGTGGTCTTGAAGTAAATAAAAAAGGAGCAAGAGAGCTGAGCACCAGCATTCATCACACCCTGCTTTATAACTACAGATATGTGACCTGCTGCCTCATGCTCCCCTGACACCTCCAACCTGATGGACTGTATCCTCAAACTGTGAGTCAAAGCAAACCCCTCCTCCCTGAGGTTGCCTTTGTCAGGCATGTTGCTACCCGATAAAGAAAGCAACTAATATACTCTCCCAGTTCTTACAGATCTCACAAACCCATGAAAAGAAAGGCAGGGCCTGGGGAGGTGGCCTATTGTGTAAGAACACTTGCTACCAAGCAAGAGGACTTGAGTTCAAGACCCCAGCATTTGGGTAAAAGCCAGGCATGGCCTTGTGTATCTAGAACTCCAGAATTAGAGACTGAAGACAGGCAGCTCATCAGAGCTTGCTGGCCAGCCAGCTTGGCTGAAGTGTTATGCTTCAAGTTCAGTCAAAGACTCCATCTCAAAAAATAAGATGGAGACCAAAAGGGGAAGATAAACATTGTCTTCCTTGGCTTCTGCATGTGTGTGCATGGGCCCATACACCATGTGGGCATACAACACCAACACAGAGACAGAGACAGACAGAGACAGAGCATAGCCATGCAGGTTCCTGCCTGTGAGTACCAGCTCTGTGTAGGCAGAATGTTTCACATAGTAACAAGAATGTGGTAAAGGACCTTTGAATGAATGTGCTGTGTCCAAGGACTTCCCAGTGTTCTTCCTCTCAAATGCTCTGGGGAGGAGGGCTCTGAGGATAGGCAGGCATCAGAGTGAGTTTTAAGCCAGACTACTACACACTCAGATTTCATTCCACACTCAAGAAGTAGCCTCTCAATCAGTTGGATCCCTAAAGGACAAAAAAATACAACTGGGGATTTTCCCTTTACCCCTTCCTGAAACCACCCATGTACCCAGTACAATCCAACCAAGGTAATCTGTTGTAATGACTAATATTGATTGTCAACTTGGCAGGACATGAAATCTCCTAAGAGACAAAGCCAGCGGTAAGTCTGTGAGAGAGTATTGACATTAGGCTGACTGAGACGGGAAGCCCTACCCTAAGGGCCAGGGGGCAGATAACATAAATAGAGATGGCCAGTTAAGCATGACTACTGTCGTCTTTATGACTACAGGCACAATGTGACCAGCAGTCCTCTTCTTCTACAGCCATGGCTTCATTAACATGACAGACTGTACCCTCAAACTTGAAGTTGAAATGTCCCTCATTAAATTGCTTCTTTTCATAGTTTTTATCACAGCAACTAGAGAAGTAATTAAAATACTGTTGACCTTGAGTGCAATGGCTTTCCAATAAACCATACCTGAAATTTTATATTAGGGGGAAAAATCAGCCACTAGTGAGGGTAAGGGATTCTGCTCTGTTGGGGTTTGAACAGCTCACACATTTGAACATTTGATCTCAGGGTGGTGGCACTGTTTGGGGAGGTCAGGAGGTGTCCCTATTGGAAAAAGAGGTCACTAGAGGCAGGCTTTGGGGCTTGAAAGATTTGTGCCATTTCAAGTTCCATCTCTCTGCTTCTTGCTTCATGATTGAGATGTGAATTCTCAGCTGTCAGCTCCCAGCTAGAGCCACCAGGCCTGCCACCTGCTGCCATGATGTCCCCATCATCATGGACCCCAACCCTAACCCCAGAAGCCAAAATACACTCTTTTGCCAATAAGTTGCCTTGGTCGTTGTGTTTTATCGCAGCCACGGTGAAGTAACTAATACCTGCTCTGTGATACTGCCTGACTTGGTTTTGGCCTTCCTCTCACTTCTCCTGACTTGGTTTTAGCCTTTCTCTCACTTCTCAGTAAGATGTGAAAGAACAGAAAGTACAGTCTTCGAATTCCAAATTCTGCACACTTGGTTCGAATTTGCAACTTGTTTCAAGGTCTTTGCTTCTACTTAAATTAAATCTTTGCAACAAAATTATTACTTGGTAATTTTCAGTGGAAGAGAACCAAACAAGCCCCATCTGCTTGTATTCCAGGGATGTTTGTTGACCCCGCCTGGATTGGGCTGGGGTACCTCGGTACTCAGGGAAATGGCAGAGGTAGGGCTCAGGGAGTGCTATGTGTTAGAGTGAGTGGAATTAACCTTTCTGGACAGGAAGGGGCCATGGGAGAAACTAAGGAAGGAGAAAGGGTTCTAAATAAAGCAGAAGAGGGGAAAGCAGCTGCCACCATGGAGGCTCAGACAGGAGCTAAGGGAAGAGAGGTGTGATGGCTAACAATGGCTTCCAACTTGACAAGATCTGAATTACCAAGGAGACATGATGGATTATAACCCCCAAGGCAGGGAGAGAGGTGACTAGATGCCTCCTGTCTTTCAACCATAGCCAAAAGCCCCACCCTTTCTAGAACATCATTGCCATCAGTGGTTTCCAGCTGGAAAGGCAGGCCTGGCCTCAGCACAGTGCCAGCTCAGGAGACCACATGAAGGCACAAGAGCGTGGCACATGTGCTTCTCAGCTCAGCTACTAACCTTGATGTCACAAGAATGCAGAAGCTTCGGGTGGACAGGGCCATCACCAGCAGGTTTTCCTGATGGAGCATGAAGAGGAGGTGGAGCTGCTGACATGGTATGAATGATCCTTAGCTTCTCTGACTCTCCACCCCTTCTTGACAAAGACAGAGAGGAGTGACCTTTCCTTTACTCTTGATAACCATGAAAAGATCAAAAGGCACACCTTGCCATGTCCCTTCCCTCCTCCCATACCCTGCCCTCACAAAGGTGATGGTAGAGATTGAATGGCCTTTATAACACCGGGAGGGATAGCCCAAGATAAGCACAGCATGCCCTGGTTTATTTAAGGCACTGGGTCAAGGCCAGTGGGCATCTGCAGCTGCTATGAGGTTGTGTTTCATCTCTGTGGGTCTAGACATTTCTGGCATGCTAGGAAAGTGCTCTGCCACTGAGCTGTACCCTGTTCTTCTTAGTTTTTATAATCTTGGGACATGGTCTCACCAATTTCTCCACTTGTCTCTACACTCACTCTGTACCCCAACCTGATCTTGGATTTGTGATCCTTCTGCCTCTACCTCTGAAATAGCTAGAATTACAAGCTTGTGCCCCCAGACCTGGCTCAAATTCTTCCTAAGTAAGGAAATTATAGCCTACTTATTTAAAACACACTGCATTTTTTCCTAGATTGTAGCCAGTTCAAAGCTAACTGAGAAAAGTGTTAAAACTCTTCAATAGGATAAAGTACGACGTCTACAAATAGCACAGAATTTAGAAAATAGCACAATCTCAGTATTGTTAATCCTGTTTGTGTGTGAGAATGTGTGTGTATGTGTATGAGAATGTGTATATCTTTGTGTGTATATGAATATTTGTGTGTGTGTTTATGTTGTATATTGTGTGTATGTGTATTTGTGTGTTAATGTGTGTATTATGTGTGTATGTGTATGTATTTATGTGTGTATTTGTATGTGTTTATGTTTGTGTACTTTGTGTGTATGTGTATACATAAGTGTATTTGTGAGAGTGTGTGTGTGTGTGTGTGTGTGTGTGTGTGTGTGTGTGTACATGGAGCCCACTGATCAATCTCCATGTCTTCCTCAATTGCTATCCACCTTGATTTTTGACACAGGGTCTCTCACTGAACCTGGAACTTACCAATTTGGCCAAGATGGCAGACCAGAGAGCCCCCAGGGACTCTCCTATCTCAGCCCTGCCAGCACAGGAATTTCAGGATAATATTAGCACATACGACTTTTTTACATGAGCACTGGGGGTAGAACTCAGGACCTCAGACATTACAGCAGCATTTGATGGACTGATCCATCTCCCCAGCCTCTGGTTCTGCTTTTTAGCAGTCTCCTCTTGGAAAATAAAAACACCTTTGCCCCGGCTACAGGGCACTCACTATGGCTGATCCATGAGCCGAAGCCTTAATAGGAAGTAGCTCTTATGTCTCTCCTGGAATAGTGGGTAAGCTGGGCTCAGCAGCTACCCTGTGTCAAAGAGCAGGAAGCAGAATACAAACAGGAAGGGGAAGGGTTAGCATTCGGCACTGCCCTGGGGCCAGAGCAGCAATAAAGGCCCATTACTATCTCTTCTGGTCCAGAGAATAAAATTCTGCTCTGGGTGGAGACCAGACATTCCAGTTTGGTTGTTCACCTGTCCAACAGACAATCCCTAGAAATCAGGCTTGCCTTAAACAATGCTAAAGAGATAGGTGGAATATTTAGCCTTTTAATGAGATACTATTTTCCCTCCCAGAATTCCAGTCCCAGCACTGCAGCCTACAGGGTCACAGTCATGCTTTGTGATTCTGCCTGCTTTTCTCATCTAACTCAGAAACTCCCTTTGCTTCTTTCCTGCCTCTCCCTTACTGAGCAGGCTCTCCCTTACTCTTCCTCCAGAGCCCCCTCCCACCTTGTGGCAACTCCTCTGCCTGTGCCTGACTTCCAGGCTGGCTCAAACCACATTGCTATTTTCCCCTTCTCTCCATTCTCCTCCTCTGGAAAGCTGTTGAGATTTACAGCTTGCCTTCCCTGGAACACTTTGCTTTTAGATTCTAATAAAATTGTCTGCAAGCTCACATTTGAGTCATTTCTTAAATTATTTTACCAATGAAACTGAGAGCCCTAGGAGGAAGGAGACTTAGAGGGACAGAGATAAACAAGAGGAGCAAAAGCCTGCTCCCTGAGTTCGCAGCTTCTTGTCCTTAGGAGACACTGCAGAAGAGAAATGGCAGGCAGGCACAGGGCGGCTGTGTAAACAAGACCAGTGGGGAAAGGGGAGGGCATGGGGCCCACAAATACCCAGTCTAGGGCTCCTTTAGCAGACACCCCGCTTTCAGGCCTTCTCATTTAGAAGGGAGAAAGCTGCCACTTTCCATTTCCCTGAGTCTTGGTCTTCCGTCTTTCCCAGACATTCAATTCTTTATTCATGCCAGGGAAAAAGCTTGCTGATCCCCCTAGATGACCACCAGTGCCCCCATTACAATCTGGCAACCACGAAAAGACTCCCTAAAATACCAGAAACACTGGGAAGTCAATGTGAAGGTGATGGAGAGGTATTGAGTTTCCTCTGGTCTTCCCCACAGAAGCCATCTCAGTTCCTATGCTCCTAAATGAGAAGAACCCAGAGCAGACACAGTAATTCAAGAAAGCAGACACCATTTAAATTTGGGAGACAAGGAGACAAAAGTCCCCTCTTTAGAAAAGAACCAACCTCACTGAACAGCAGCAGCTCCATCCTGGCAATTATGGGGCTTCTGTTTCTCCTCTCTCTGTTACCCCCAACACAGTCCTGTGTCTTCCCCTAAGGTGGGCCCTTCCAGAAAAGGGGACTGTTTATCGCAGAAGTCCATCTTACCAGAAATCAGTGTGCTGCAAGTAGATTACAAGATTCTCAGAGCACATTTGGTGGCTCAGAGGTTAAGAGCACTGACTACTCTTCCAGAGGTCCTGAGTTCAATTCCCAGCAACCACATGGTGGCTCACAACCATCTGTAGTGAGATCTGGCACCCTCTTCTGTCATGCAGGCACACAAGATTCGGGAATTTGTATGGGGCCTGGGGAGATGGCTCTGAGAATGAGAGTGCTTGAAGGCCTGAGTCAAATGCCCAGAATCCACACAGAAATCTGGACATACAGTGAGCATGCACCTCTAACATCAGCACTGTTGGGGCAGAGATGGGAGGAACCCTGGGGCTTGTTGGCCATCTGACCTAGCCAAAAAATAGCCATTTCCAGGTTCAGTGAGAAAACCCCATATTGAAAACAAAAGGCAGAGAATGACAGAACACGATGACCAACACTTTCCTCTTTCCTCTAACCTCCACACTGGCAGACACTTGCATGCACACACACACACACACACACACACACACACACACACACACAAGCTCATACACACATATACATGCGCACATACAAGCACACACACAAGCACGCACACACACATATACATGCATGCACACACACAAGAATATATAAAGGAGCTTTAAGTATTCTTAAAGTTGATAAGTTAGCACTGGGGAAAAATGGTAACAACATTCTGAGCTTGATCCCCTATCCAAGAAGCCTCTGATGCCAGTTTAAGCTGACCCAGCTAGAGTGGACCACCACCTCGAATTCTTCATGTCCTATCTATTTGAGTGCCACAAATTATCTCTAAATCCTTTTTATTTTTACAATGAGTGGGTCCAGCTAGAGCAGGTCCCACCATTACCTTTACGGCACAGCTAGAATGAACTGCCATCAGTGTGTGGTCTTCACCAATGTTGAAAGGGTGAGGAGACTGGTTGGTCTCTCCTGAGCTAACATTCTGCTACCAGGAGCAGAAATGGACTGCAATGGCTACTCAAAGCAAATGGGGAAAGAGAGGCCCAAGGGATGGGACAGCTGTGGAGGAGGCTAAGGTGCTCTTGCCCCTGCCATTCTCCTCATCTCTGAAAACCCTGTGCCCTGTGGCACCACAGTAAGCCATCAGGAGAAGGAGCTTGCTGCTCCACCCTCCCTTGAAACTGACTTCTGTTTCTCAGAGATCCTAGACCCAATAAACTGTGAAAGGTGACCAGAAAAATGGTGGCTGGGACATGCATGGATTAACTCGATAGGAAATGGTGTCCCTCTTTAAACTGGTTTTGTGCTTTATCTTCCTTTTATGTACCTTTAAGCTATTTTATTTCATCCGCCTACTCTCTGTCCTTCGGCGAGCGTATTTATATTCTGCAATGAAAAGAAAGATTTCCTAGCCCAGCCTCTCACAGAAAGTTTTTCCATGGGGAAATGGACATGACCTGATCTCATCTCCTTGCTCCTCAGAAGGAAATGAATCCTCTTTTGAAGTCACCTCTGTGGGCCCAGTCTGGGTACCACTCATCCCCTGCTGAGAATCAATTCTGTGACAGACAGAGATCTGTCATGATCACAATCACCTCTATCTTTCAATCCATGAGCTGTGCTGAAAGCCACACCACGCTCGTGTTCTTTCTCATCTTCAACTCTGTCAAGAGACTACGGTTACTTCTGTGTCCTCCATATTCAAAAAGAAAAAAAAAATGAGGATCAAAGACTGTCCCTTCAGAGGGCAAGAGGCTGAGCCACAATTTCAACCACCAGGTCTAATGGACCCAAACTTACGTGGATTCTGTTTCCATGTTGTCCCAGCCATCTTTTCCCCTATTCATCAGTAAACTTTGTAATAAATACTCCCTAACTTTTGCCTACTGTCTTATTAGCCACAGCACTCCTGAGAGTGGTGTCTAAGCTTCTTATAGAGCATGGAGTCCTTCTGTATTGCACACTATGAGGGCACTTTTATTTTTTTCTTTGAGAATTTCATACATGCATGTAGCGATAACGCCCGCGCTACCACCACCCGTTCACCATGTTCAAGCGAGGAGCTGTGGATCGAAAAAACAGAGACAAAGACAGCGAGTCATTTGCCACAGCAGAATGCCGAATGCTGTTTATTGAAAGAGGGAGGAAACATTAAATACAGTCTTACAGCACAATGGGAGAACCCCAGAGGGCAGAAGTTTGCTACAGAATGTTCTACATTCTTACATCTAAGCTGTTAACACCCAATATGCAGGATACACAAACAAGGAACTTCCCTTAAGCATTCAGGAGGGTGGATACTGGCAGGGAATTAGCATAGGGAGGACATCTGGTCAAGGTTGGCAAGCAGGCAACGGCTTTACTCAATATGGGAGGAGACCAGGGCCCTACAGCTCCCCCTTTTTACTAAAAAATGAGATTCTGACTTAGGTTGTGTGGGACATCATCAGGTCACCTTACCCATCATGGAGACACCTGCTCAGGCCACACAAGTGCTCTGTCTTAGGTTGGTGAGCGGCCCCCAGGCATTACCCGTCTCTGAATACTCATTATCATACAGGCTCAACCACGTGAGCTGTAGAGTTAACTGTTGCCAAAGATCTCAAAGTGGCACTGGGCTTGCAATCTGTGCAACACAGAAAAGACCAACAGAAGTCCTAACCCACCCATAGCCAGGAGGCTAAAGGCATTTGAGCCATTCCCTTCTTAAACGAGCCTTACTGCAAATTGGAGTCCTCGTAAGATGGTATCCCAAAAGCAAATGGAACTTGAGTTTTATAAATTTTACAACTTACAAAGCCAATTCAAATGTATATAACTGTTGAATTAAATTTATCATGTCCAATAGAATGAAAGATTAACTAACTGTGGTAGCTACTTTTGCTGCCAGGGTCTCCATTGTCCTAGCTGCAGTAACCACTTAAGAAATAGCAATCCCATAAACAGCAGCAGCAGTGGCCACCATCGCTATAACAGCAACAATGGCAACAGCGATGCCAGATTCTCTTCTGGAGTGTGTGAGCATCATCTGTGTCTAACTGCCACAGTCCACTGGCATGGACACACTTCCAGGAACATGAACCACCAAGGCCCATTTTTCTTGATCGCAGCACGACTTAAGTTGGCAGCTCTGCAAAAGAACAACTAAGAACCATAAAGAAAAAAACAGACAGCAAACAAGGAGCAGAACTAATGGTCTCATAATGGCTACATTCAGGCTCACAAATTTTAAGGTATCTTCAAAAGGAGACTAGATGAATTTCAGGAGGCCTATCATAGAGCCACTCCTGAAAAGTAGGTACCACACCAGCTTGAAGAGGGTGAAAAGGCTTAGCTGGCATGCTACTGTTAACAAATAGAGGTCAGTGACCTTCATAGTTATCTTTAAACTCCAAGGTGTTTGGGTGACACATTCTCAAACATGCTTGAAAGAGCAGTTACCATACATTACCTTCTGAAGAATCCAACCACATGGCTACAGTTCCTAGGCTTACATTAATGTTTGCCAAGGCTAGCCATATTGGGCTCTCAATCCCCATTGGTATCAGAAGGGTAGATTTTTTTCATGATGACCCATTAGGCCTCTGCCATGTTGGGATTCAGCAGCAGCCACAGGGCACACGCAGTGTTCAGGAACCCAAAGAGGAACCTCATTGTCCTGCAGAAAGACACAAACAGATCCCCGGGCCCACACCAACACCAGATCGGGTCCCCTCCAAGTTCCAGTAGAAAGATCCTTCTATCACACCAGAGGATTATTTGCAACAGGAGCCCTCCAGTGCTTATCTGCAGCAGATACTCCAGTAGAATCCAACAATAAAAAATTTAAAGTATATAAAACAAGGGAAAGAATAGAATATGGAGAGGAGAGATGAGCCCCTAGCTCCCCCTTTTTACTTTAGCAATATATGTTTTTAAGGTATGATGGCAGGTTTTACTATAGCCTGTCCTGAAGGATTATAAGGAATACCAGTCTTATTAACAATAGAAAAATCTTGGCAGAATTTTGTACTGCTGTAGGTGGGACCATTACCAGTTTTTATGCATTTTGGCACTCCCATGTAAGCAAAAGCATGAAGACAATGATTCTTTACATCTTTAACCTTTTCCCCTGAATGGGAAGAAGCAAAAATTAGAAAGGAATATGTATCAATAGACACATAGACATGTAATTTTCCAAAGGAAGGCACCTGTGTGACGTCCATTTGCCACACATGATTAGGTAAGTCCTCGGGGATTAACTCCCAAATGAGAAACAGGTAAAAATTCCACACAAATAGGGCATGATTTAACTATCTGGATGGCTTGTTCCTGGGTTATGCCTGTATGATAACGGAGAGATCCAGCATTAAGATGATAACGTTGATGCAACTGAGTAGCCTTATCAAAGGCAGAACAGACTAATGTGACAGCCATACAAGTAATGGTGTCAGCCCTCTGATTACCTTCACTTAGAGGTCCAGGCAATTGAGTATGGGCTCTAATATGGCCCACATAAAGGTTATGTGAGCGGGACCATATAAGTTCTTGCACTTGTAATAAATATTCATGAATGGGAGAAATGGATGGTATGTAGGCTGTTTTCTCCAAAGGCATAACTGCATGTGCCACATATTGGCTATCAGTATAAATATTTAGAAGCTCATCAGAAAACATCTGTAAAGCAAGCAACAGTGCCTGTACCTCCGCCATCTGGGCAGAAGTGCCCTGGACTTTTATTTTTCTTCACTATGTTACCAGAAACTACCACAGCAAAACCATGTGAAGTGCCATCAGTAAATACCACACAGGCCTGAGGAATAGGAGTCATCTGTACTATCTTGGGAAATATAACAGGATGCAATTAAAAAAATTGACACACATCATTGGAGGGGTAGTGAGTATCAAACCGACCCTGCATGGAGCATGTCAATATGGTCCAATCATTATCATTAGCTTGCAACCATGCTATTTGAGACTGGGTGTATGGGTTCACCACAATATCTGGCTTCTTAACAAAAGTTTGAACACTGATCTTGATTCCCTTAAATATAATCTGAGCAACAGCTTGAGGATAAGGAGTAATGGTTTTCACGGGAGAAGCTGGGGAATGTACCCATAGAATAGGACCTGTTTGCCAAAACACTCCAGTAGGTGAATGAGAAAAACAAAGTATCAAATACAATAAGGGAGAAGAAAGATCTATATATTGCATGTGAGCATGCTCCAGGGCCTCTTGCATATATTGTAGGGCTGTACGCCCTTCAGCTGTTAATTCACGGGAAGATAAAGGGTCAGGGTCACCCTTTAAGACATCATACAAAGGATGCATTTGATCTGTTAGAATCTTTAAAGTGGACCGAAGCCATTGAATTATCCCAGAAAGGTTTGGAAATCATTAAGTGTATGTAGCTGATCTGTACGCAGAGTAATCTTAACAATTCATGACCTAAATAATGTTAGGGAAAGGATACCTGTACCTTTTCTGGGGCTATTTGTAAATTAGCCAGGCTAAAAACCTCTTGTAATTTAGAAAAGGCATCAAAAACAAGTTTTTTATCTTTAGTAGCCAATAATATATCATCCATGTAGTGAATTATATAAACATCTGGAAAAGCTTTTTGAACTGGAGCTATGGCCAAAGACACATAAATTTGACATATAGTAGGGCTATTGGCCATTCCTTGGGGCAAGACCACCCACTGATATCGCTGATAAGGTTCCTTAAGATTTTCTGAAGGAACACTGAAAGCAAAGCGAGGACTGTCCTCGGGATACAAAGGAATGGTGAAGAAACAATCCCTCAAGTCAGCCACAATTAAGTGCCAATGATTAGGAATTGCCACAGGGGCAGGCAAACCAGGCTGTGTTGCTCCCATGAGAAGCATGATTTTATTCACAGCTCTAAGATCCTGTAATAGCCTCCATGTTCCTGACTTCTAGTAGGGGCCAGTTGGGATCTCAGGATTCTTATGAAATTATAGATATATCCAGCACCAGAATCCAATAATCTTTCGATCTCAATCCCATATAATTTTATTTTTAATTTAGGCTGTTTATCATTGATAACTGTTTGTCAAAACACCTTCTCTCCTGTACTTCCAAAGCCTCCAGTTCTACATATAGGTGCCGTTTTGCATTTAAAGTATGAAAGCAATAATAATTGAGCAATTCTATCACCAGCTTCTATTTCCATGGTCTTTTACATACGCCAATTATAAAAGCATTAAATACAATCTCTATAAGATTTGAAGAAGTAACTTTAGGTAATACTTTTGAGTATTTTTATAAAATCTTAAAAAGAGGATCTTTTTTATAGATTTCAAGTAACACATTAATGTAAATCGCCAATTATTAATAATGTGAACCAAAAAATTTACCTGTATTTTATTTACTGGAAAAATAATTTTGTAACCTCTTTATCAGTAAGAGATTATTTTTTATGGGTTTATCTTAGCAACAACATTATTTAATAATCTAATAACTCAATCCATTTCAGGTGTCATATTTCTATAGAATTTCCAAGAATTTCTAGAAAGCAACTTAAAGAGCAGAACCAAATTTTCAGTAATGATCAACAGACAAGAACACACCTAATATATAGTTCAAAATTATGAATTCTGTTCCTTTAGTTTATCTACCATGAAAATCCAAACATTTATTAAGACAATCAAAAGAACAGAAAATCCTTTCTACAATGAATGATTAATATCCCTGGAAATTCAAACAGCATTGACTTAGCATTCCATGTCCTGACCAAAATCATTTTTCATCAGAAGTTGGGCCCATTTAAACTTTTAGTGCCTGTTCCCTTCACGGCCTTTGCTCACTTGGTCCGTTCCCATTGGCCTTGTGGCTCTGACTCCTATCTGTGTGTACCTTCCCACCCTCTGCTCCGGGCTATCTTGCCCACAGCAGTGCCTTTGTCCACCATCGCCGCCACTGGGTGCACACCCCACGCACACACCCCACGCATACAAACTCATGTTTAAACTTCCTACTCCCATGAAGGGACTACCTAATAATGAGTTATTCCCACCATAAGGGAAAAACAGAAAAACATTTCCCACAAAGGGATCCTAAATATTGAATCATTCCCACTCTGAGGGAAAAAATAAACATTTAAACCAAAATTAAGCAAAGAGACAAGGAAACTTGAACCTCTGGGCTCGCTTGCTAGTTCATCCAGCAGCAGTGAGGCCTACCTGCCGATTCTTTGTAATTCAGATGCTGCCGCTCTGCCCTGGCAGGCAGAAAAAGCTCAGAGTTTTAGCTATTCTGAAACTTTTTATATTGGAAAGAGCCTTTTCTTCCTCCATTACCACTGGGAAGAGGCTTTTCCCTTTCCTTCATCTTTCCTCTACAGGGCCCCAAAATCTTTAGGCCTAGTTTCAAAAAAAATTTTCCCCTTTTTACTGGGAAAATCCTTTTTTCTTGATTAAAATTTTCCTCCCTTTTCTAACAGGAAATTTCCTTTCCTTCCCTCTTCTCTATTGGGGAGATTTCCTTTTTTATTTAAAATCTTTAGCTGTCTTGCCCTGTCTTAACTTTGGTGCTCTCCTGCTTCAGCAGTCCAATTAACTGACTGTAATCTAGCTGCCCCCATACAATTCACCCTTATCTTTTCTTTTTTCTTTAAATTGCTGGCCAGCCTTACCTTTTGGGTGTCCATTAGCGATGTCCCTTCTTTCTCAGATCTCGATGGGACCTCCATTTGTAGCAATAATGCCCGTGCTACCACCACCCATTCACCATGTCCGAGCGAGGGGCTGTGGATCGAAAAAACAGAGACAAGACAATGAGTCATTCGCCACAGCAGAATGCTGAATGCCGAATGCCGTTTATTGAAAGAGGGAGGAAACATTAAATACAGTCTTACAGCACAATGGGAGAACCCCAGAGGGCAGAAGTTTGCTACAGAACGTTCTACATTCTTACATCTAAGCTGTTAATGCCCAATATGCAGGATACACAAACAAGGAACTTCCCTTAAACATTCAGGAGGGTGGATACTGGCAGGGAATTAGCATAGGGAGGACATCTGGTCAAGGTTGGCAAGCAGGCAATGACTTTACTCAATATGGGAGGAGACCAGGGCCCTACACATGCATACAATGTATTTTGATCATATCCATCCCTTCACTCCCCAGTTCCAGTTTCTCCCAGACACTACCACCTTCCCTTCCCTCCCAACTGCATGCCCTCTTCTGTTCATAGGCACAGCAAACAGTTAGTGTTAGCATTTGTACATGGGTGTGACCTGAATGTTGGAACACAGGCAATGCACAGGAGACCAAATTCCTGAAGAAAGCTATACTTCCCTAGCAGCCATCAACTGCCACTAACTCTCAACTATGGTGGGGTCTTGTGAGTCCCACCCATCCATGCTGGAAGTTCATCTGGTTTGATCTTGTGCATGTCTAGTGAGACTGTCACTGTTGTTGAGAATTCACGGGTGTGGCAGCCCCATTGTGTCTAGAAGACATTAATTTTCAGCAGTCCTCCTGGTTCTCTGGCTCTTAGAATCTTCTGATCCACTCTTCAGCTGTTTGCCCTGAGCTCTGTGGGGAGGGGAGTGGCATGGACATCCATTCCAAGCTTAGCACTCACCAGTCACTTTGACCAGTTGATGGGCTCTCTAACCTCCAAGCACTGGAAAAGGAAGCTTCTCTGGTGAGAGGGGAGCGAGTGAGAGCCACACTAACCTATGGTATAAGGATAGGTATGTGGAAGGCAGTTAGTTGGATACTATATCAATTCAGCAGAATAGTACTGTCTTATTAGCCACAACACTCCTAAGGCAGTGGTTCTCAACCAGTGTGTCTTGACCCCATTGGGAGATCGAATGACCCTCTCACAGAGGTTACATATCAAATATCCTGCATATCAGATTATTTACAGTAACAGTACAAATATTACATTATGAAGTAGCAGCAAAAATAATGTCATGGTTGGAGGGTCACCACAACTTGAGGAATTGTATTAAAAGGTTACAGCATCAGGGAGGTTGAGGACTACTATTCTAAGGTCTATGACCTCTCCAGTCATGGGAGGTGAGTGTTTTTTAGTGTGTTAGTCCTCTGCTTCCCAGAGTTCAGGCTCTCTAAGTGCAGGAAATTAAAGATTCCCTTCCTGTGTCCTCGTCAGGCAGCATGAGCAGCTCCAGGGCCCAGTTACACTTCCTTGGCTGAGAAGCAGCCTGGATGTGTGTGTAAGGTGAATTGCTGAACGGTCTTATTAACAAAAAACCTGGAGCCAGATATTGGGGTGAGAGATCAGAGATCAGAGGAATATGACAAGCCACAGCCAACCTCACCTCACCAACTCCTCAGCCTCCAGAGAGAGCTACTTCCTGTATACCCATGCCTGTATGCCTTTCTGTCCCTGTCCTCTTACTTCCTCTTTCCACCCAGCTCTATCACTTCCTGTCTGTCTTTACAGACCTCCAGACCTCCATGGTTAACTAGTGCTGGAATTTAAAGGCATGTGCCACCACACCTGGCTCTGTCCCCAGTGTGTCCTTGAACTCACAGAGAACCGGATGCATCTTTCACTGCCCTTGGAAGAATGCCTTCTTCTTAGACTCATGAAAGAGGAGCAAAGGAGTTAAAAATATCCAGCTTCATACTAAATGACAAAGGTTTGGTGGGACTAATTACATGCTTTATAACAATCAAATATCAGCATCTCAAATATTTATACCACCTCTCATTGTCCTGGGTCCCTAACAGTGTAACACAGTGAACAGACAAAGGCGTACCTTTCTAGATTGGAGGACAGGCCCGACAGGCCACCGCTTTAGTACATCTGTGTGCATGATTGCACTTTGCCTGTCAAGATGTGTTCTGTGGGGTATGTGCAGAGGGATATATGAGGATATGTAGTTACCCAAATTTCTGAAGAGGCAGCCTTCCTTCTCACATGACCTGCCAACACCCAAGCCTCTCAATATAATGAGAAGTTTGATAGCAAAGTCTCCACCCAGCTTAGAGACGTTCTACTGACATTATACTGACTGTGTGTGGTGGGGAGTTGGGGGTGTGCAGCATGCTCCTGCCATGACGTGCATGTGGGATGACGTGCACGTGGGATTTAGAAAACAAGCTGCAGGCTTGCCAGGGTCAGTTCTATCCTTCCACCAAGTGAGTCCCAAGGATCAAACTCTGATCCTTGGTCTTGGCAACAAGTACCTTTACTTGCTAAGCCATAGCAACAACCCTTTTTATCAAGACGATGATGATGATGATTATTTTCTTAAACAACTTTCAGCAAATGTTCTGAATGGTGTGCAAGTATCTGTGTACTACTGTGTCATGTGTGGGAAGGGTCTCAGGAATGCAGGGGTCCCCTAAATGAAGAAAAACAAGCCTACATCGTTACCCGTTAAAAAGGAAAAAAATACCACAGCCCCTCTGGCACTTCATCAGGATGGAAAATAATACCAGCTGGACTTTGCACCCATGCATTAAAAATTAGAATTAAAATGCGGTACCTTGGGGGCATTTTTTCCCTTTCACAGCCATTTCAGAGCTGATGAAAGCCTGGATCTCCAAGAAGAGAGATCCTGATTTGCACTCCACAGAGGTCCTTCACCTGCTTTTATTCTGTTTTGAGATTCAGGAGCATGACTATGATGGTGAGAATTTGGTGGCATTCATCTGAGCATCCTCACCCTAGGACACTCCACACTTGACTTGTGTCTCCATAGAAAGAAAACAGCAAAGAAACCAGCCCAAGAGGGTCAAGAGGACGAGGATCTCCTGCAGTGCCCACACACCCAACCTGACCCCAGGAGGGAGGTTTTCTGAATGACAGCATCAATAACATAGAAGCACGTGAACATGGAAGGTGCCACCATGATGGAGCCACACCTAGGGCCTGCACTCTGCCAAACCTTGTCACACACCCAAACCTCACCCTCTCCTCACACCCTCTCCTCACCCTCTCCTCACACCCGAGCCTCACCCTCTCCTCACACACCCGAGCCTCACCCTCTCCTCACACCCGAGCCTCACCCTCTCCTCACCCTCTCCTCACCCTCTCCTCGCCCTCTCCTCACACCTGAGCCTCACCCTCTCCTCACACCCAAACCTCACCCTCTCCTCACACCCGAGCCTCACCCTCTCCTCACACCCCAGCCTCACCCTCTCCTCACCCTCTCCTCACCCTCTCCTCACACCTGAGCCTCACCCTCTCCTCACACCTGACCTCACCCTCTCCTCACACACCCAAACCTCACCCTCTCCTCACACACCCTCTCCTCACCCTCTCCTCACACCTGAGCCTCACCCTCTCCTCACACACCAGCCTCACCCTCTCCTCACACACCAGCCTCACCCTCTCCTCACCCTCTCCTCACACCCGAGCCTCACCCTCTCCTCACACACCCGAGCCTCACCCTCTCCTCACACCCGAGCCTCACCCTCTCCTCACACCTGAACCTCACCCTCTCCTCACCCTCTCCTCTCACCCTCTCCTCACCCTCTCCTCACACACCAGCCTCACCCTCTCCTCACCCTCTCCTCACACCCGAGCCTCACCCTCTCCTCACACACCCGAGCCTCACCCTCTCCTCACACCCGAGCCTCACCCTCTCCTCACACCTGAACCTCACCCTCTCCTCACCCTCTCCTCTCACCCTCTCCTCACCCTCTCCTCACACCTGAACCTCACCCTCTCCTCACACCCTCTCCTCACCCTCTCCTCACACCCTCTCCTCACACCCTCTCCTCACACCCGAGCCTCACACCCGAGCCTCACCCTCTTCTGGTTATGGAAGCACTAGGATCACACTGAACAATGAATGATTGCAAGCTTAGGACACCGAATGCCAGGCTGTGGAGATGGTTCCACTGCTAAGGGGCTTTCCATGCAAGCACACGGGCCTGGGTGCAAGCATAAAGGCCTGGGTTTGCTGACTCGGAACCCATATGATAAGAACCAGGCACTGTGTCATGGTGTTGAAATCCAGGGCCAGGGTGGCAGAGGCAGGCAGATCCCTTGGGCTGGGTGAACTGTTCCAGGCCAGTGAGAGATCTTGTCTCAAAAATCCAGGTGTGTGTGAGGGACAACAGCTGAGGTTGTCCTCAGGCCAACATACACACACACACCACACACACCACACACACCACACACACCACACACACCACACACACCACACACACACACACACACACACACACACACACACACACACACACACACACACACACATGAAAGTGGATTAGTTCATGACATGGTGAAAAGTCGCTAATGCAGGTTCAAGGGCACTAAGACACATTGTGGGGGAGGATGGAGCTTACTAGAAGAGTTTTTAATCCCATGAGCAGACAGACAGACAGACAGACGACATGGCAGAGGTTGAGGAGAGTTCAAGCCCCAGCACCAGAAACAGACACTCGGAAGGGGCTCTGAGGAGAACCAGGGCCTGTGTAGCAGAGGTCAGGGTTTCTTCTTATACCTTTCTGAGGATGCAGTGGTTTCCCAGCACAAGCCCAGCCAGGCCCTCAGGTCCCCAGGCGGGAGGCAGAGGAGCGGGGATCAGGAGTGTGGTTGCCAATACCCACTTTGACATAAACTCACCTCTAGGCTGCGGGCTCCTGGCCCCTAGAAGTCTGCTACAGCCACAGTCAGCACCTCGAGCCTGTGTGGGGGATGGGCTGCCACAGAGAATTGAGCATGAGCTACAGCAGGAACCTAGTGTTACATTCTGACTACTGGAGTGTCCATGAATGGGACAGTGCCCTCCTAAAACAGGCTACACGCCCACCACATAGCATAAGATTCCATGCAGAACCAGGAAGTGAGCCCTCACCAGACTTGGAATCTTCTAGATGTCTGACATGGACTTTCCACACTCCAGAACTGTAACAAATAAAACAGGGAGAGCAGCCACAGAGCTCTCTCCTTGCATGTCTGAGCTTCCCTGAGACTGCTCTGATTCCCTAAGCACCCACTCTATCTGAAAAGCAGATGGGCCATGCTGGGGTACCAGTCCCAGAGGGGACCACCTGACTGCTCATGACCTCCCTATGACCCCTGGGATAGCAGCCTTGGTGAGAAGCATTACCTCTGCAGAGCCCTTGTCTGGGCCACTCCTCCTGATAACCCCAGCCTCTCTTGCTCCCACAATCTATAGTGGACAGTCACACCTTTCTTACCTAGTGTCCCTTTTCTGTCCCTTTTCTGGCCTCCAAGCCCAAGTGCTCCAAGCCCTATGTACCCAGCTCCCCTTTGCAAAATGTCTAAGGTTGGCTCCTCCGTCAAAACTCTGCAGACTCTGGAGAAGTCCTGCTGTGATTGCTCATGTCCAGTGTGTTATTTTGAGCCAAGCTTTAGCTGCTGTTCCATCCATCAGCAAATATTTCACAGGCCCTTGGAGCTAAGGCCACACGACCCTGCTGCCCAGCCCTTGCTTCGGCCCCATTAAGCTGCCAGCCTCCGGCTTCGCCTAGAGAGCCCCACGAGCAGTTTCTCCAGTTTCTAACTTCTTGTGGCAGCTCAGGAGCCTCGGATCAGCTCACCTTGGCTTACTGGGAGAAAGGGGCTGAGATATGCTGAGAACAGTCAGGCCAGCAACCGAATGTGCTTAAAGGAAAACCGAGCTGAATAAAAGCCAGCGATTGTCCTTGCTGGAGACTTAGCAGCTCCAGGAGATCACGGTGCCTTCTCCTACCCTCCACCCTTCAGTCCACTGGGTTTCCTTCCCATCCGGGGATGTGAGTCAGTTTTCCCATTGCCTTGACACTGTCTGAAAAGAGCAAGTTAAGGAAGGAAGGGTTTGCTTGGCTCATGGTTTAAAAATACAGCTCATTGTTCAGGGAGCTCCCAGCAGCTGGAGGGTGAGGCAGCTGGTCACGTGGCATCCACAGTCCGAAAGCAGAGAGTGATGGATGCTGGTGCTCAGCTCGCTGTCTCCTTTTTATTCATTCCGTGGACCAGTGCCACGCACGATAGGGTGGGTCTTCCCATCTCAATTAGCCAAGTGTAGAACGTCCTTCACAGTCACTCTCGGAACCTTATTTATTCCCTGGGGATTCTAGAGTCTGTCAAGTTGACACTGATATTTCCAAGCACAGGGGCTGTTGACGCCCATTCCCCATGCAGCTTCAGGAACCACTGAGGCTCTGCCCTCGGGAAACTTCCTGACTCCTAAGGCTACCAGAGAAAGTGATGGCCAATGCCACCGAGAGTAGACTTTCCAGGCCCCTGATTGACAGACAAAGTTATCTTTTGGATCTGAAATCCCTGAAAATTTTCTGTTTGGGATCCACACCCATCCACCCCCCAGTGCATCAGTTCCTGAGAATATTTGAATAGAGTCCTTAGAGAAACAGTAAAGTTGAAAAGAAGTCCTATGCAAGTCAGGATTGTGGTGATATTTCATTTGTGCTGAAATGAGATATTTTATTTGTATGTTAATAAATAAAGTTTGCCTGGAGATGAGAGGTCATAGTGAGCCATAATCAGAAGTCAGGCAATGGTGGCACATGCCCATAATCCAATCACACGCAGGCAGAGTCTCTGTGTGGTCAAGGACACAGCCAAGCATGGTGACACATGCCTTTAATCCCAATACTAACCATAGAGACCTGGAGGTCTATATAGACAGGCAGTGCCGAGGAAGTGATGTGGCTGTGCTTAGAGCTAATGAGAAGGCAGAACAGGAAGGCAATAAAGGCATGTTAGACAGGAAGAGGCTCTCTTAGGAAGCTACAGCAAGGTAGTAAGCTAAGGTTAGTTGGCAGCTATTGATCTCTATGGCTTATACCTCTGTATTTGGCTCTGTGTTTCTTATTTAATAAGACTGTTCAGAAATTCATCTACACAGGATGACTGATGTCCTTACAAGGGAAGGAGACAAAGACACAGACACACACAGAGGAGATTGTCTGAAGACCTGGAGAAACCACATCATCTTAGCCAAGCCGAGAAGCCTCAGGAGAAACAGGCTCCTGACCCCAGACTTGCAACCTTCAGAATTGTGAGAATAGAAATTTCTGCTCTTTAAGCCAACCAGCCCGTGCTTCCTCACTAGGGCAGCACAAGAAGGCTAGTATAGAAAGCAAAAGTTCCAAATCACAGTCCAGGGCCCTCGAGAAGAGGACCTGGATAAAGTTAGGGAAGACAGAAGGCTTGATTTGTACGCTTGACGTGAGGTCACATGTGGGAATCCTACAGACCCTCATGTGTTGAATTGTGTGACATGAGACCATGACAATTGTGTTTTCTGTCCTGCTGTCAACAAATGTCAACCTGAAGCTGAATGGAGAAGGGTGGCTGAATCTCTCCAGTGGAAAGAGATACCCAGAGGCAGTAGCTCAGCGTGGGACCTCTCATTTGGGGGCATTTCCCTTCTGCTTGCTTCTGACTGGCCCCTGCCTGGACCCAAAGCTCCACAATCTACACAAGCTAAGCCCTTCCTCATCATGAGGTCTGGACAAGACATTGACTTCTTTGAACATATTGTTTTGCTACAAAAACTAGGGAGATGGCTCAGGTAGTTACATGCTTACTGTATGAGCATGAGGACCTGAGTTCCATCGCTAGCACCCACATAAAAACCCAAACATGATGGTGTACATTTGCACTCCAAGGACTGGGAGGCAGAGATGGCTGGATCCCTGGGACTCAATGACCAACCAGCCTAGTCTAATTGGTGAGCTCCAGGCTAATGAGAGACCTTGTTTCACAAAAACAAGATGGATATGGTTTCCACATACACATACACACAATGCATGCATGTGGACCCACATATGTGTACACACACACACACACACACACACACACACACACACACACACATACACACACATACACATAGAGGATAAAATCTGTCTCATAACTAGTTGCTTGAATTCTGTCTGGAGGGATAGTATATGCTGTGGGACCCAGTACCAGTAGAAGACAGTATTCATACCCTAATCTGTGTCTTTCAATGTAAGAGTATGCCAAATCCTTTTTCCTTAGGTCTCTTTATATCCACAGATATGGACAGTCACCCTCACAAAAAATTGCCATACTTTAGGTCCCTTTAGAAAAACACCCTCAGAAAACCATTTGAATGCAAGGGATTATCTGGGATGCAGCCCCAGAGTACCTCAGCAGTGAGCTGGGGACATCTACATGAAAGGCACCCTCTAAGGCTTATTACCATATGAGGTACCTCTGTGTTTAGCTTGACCATGTAGAGGGACCCTAAGAAGCTGTGTACATACAGCACATACTGTGGGAAGTTGAAGCCTTTCATGGGTCAGCTATCTAAGACAGACAAACATCTGACAAGAGCCTATTCACTCTGGAATTTACAGTGGGTAGAATTGTTGGAAATCAAACCAAAGCACGCTGTAATAATAAGATCCCAGTAGATTTGGGCATATATCCTTAGAATCCTCTTTGGCAGTGGTCACTCAGACAGGATGTGAGTTGTTCTGAAACATAAGGAATTGTTCCACTTCTCACAAGCCAAACACCAGCTCAGCCCACATATCCATAGACCCATGCATGATTCTGCTTCTGCTACCCTGTATAAACTTCCTATTCCTTCATTTCTTTGTGCATATGTGTGCACATGTATGCACATCTATCATTGGCCTGGAGCTAGCCAAGCAAGCTGACTATCTGGCCAGCAAGCTCCAGGGATCCACCTGTCTCCACTTCCCCAGGACTTAGATTGCAAGTGTATCCACCATGTCTAGAATTTTTTACAGGGTTCTAGGGATTGTTTAGGTCCCCATGCTTACAAGTTCTTTATCACCTAATATCCCAGCCCCTTTCTTCCACTTGTGTCCAGTTTCCTTGTATCCCAGTGAAAATGGAATCCCTTCCTCTTGTGGGTCACCATCTTTGGCTGACATTGGAATATTCTTTGGAGACCCACTCTAGCAGATCCCAACCTGTCATACCCACATTTGTGTACCTTTTATCATAGGGTATGAGAAGTATATGTAGTAATAAGTAATTAATAAACCTCAGTGGTTTAACAAGCAAAAGTCCATTTCATGCTGATGCTCTGTGAGGCTGGGCAACCTCCAGGGACTCCAGTGATCCAGCATGCTTTATCTGATGTTTCATCAACATAAGCGTCCTCCAGGTTCACTGTGAGGAAGACTATGAGAATCACATGTGGTCTTGTCACTGCCTCTGCCAGACTGACAAATATATTGTGCCCAACCTCATTTCTTTTCCTAGAAGTGATCACAATCTAACTGCAATATGTGAAGAAGTGTCATGTCCCTGTGCCCAAAAGGAAGAAAGACTAGGTGGTGTATAGCAGTGTTCTGGACAGTCCACCCCCCACCCCAACATGGTACACCAGTTTCCTCTGATTTTAAACCTTCCACTCCCAAAGGAAGCTCCTTAAGACTCAGGAAACAAACATCTCACAAGTCTCAGGAAGTTCCTCAAATTTACAAGATTCTTGAGACCTTCCTCCTCAAGACTGTAAAAGCAGTAATGACTAAAGTAGTCTCTCTTCTACTCTAGTTCTACCTGTTGAACTACATGCAAAACATATAGGGAACACCAAGAATTCATTTTTTTGTGAGTCATCATCCAGACTGAGGTGGACTTTCCAGTGATGCAGCCACCTTTAAGTCACCCAGACTCCTGTAAGTAACACCAGTAAACTCATCATGTCACCAAACTGAGCTTTAGGAGACTTTGTATCAAATTGTTTGTTCCACCCTTGGTGCCAAATCTGGGGCAAGTAGATATTTGTTCATGTCCCCCCAGGAAAAGTCACTAACACTCCCAAGGAGAGAAAACAGCTTTTTGAGAACCCACTGACCACAGAACCACAGTGCAGCAATAATGGCCCAGAAGGCCTCACCCAGTACCAAGAATATAAAGTTAGATTTCCTGTAGTACTAGGTAAGTGTACAAACCTTTGCTCTGCAGATTCTAAGCATTCAACAGAGCCATGTGTGATAGCAAATCCCTCTGTTTCAGAATTAAGCTTCTCAATTTAACGATGTGTAATCCACACCATGCATGTTATTTATCTAACACAACATTGGCACACACACATGCCAAGATGTCAAGTGAATGTCCAAAGATGCCACAAGCTTGTCGGGAGAAGATGAGAGGGGGTTCCCAGAATACGTGACAAGCGACAGTCACAGGCAGGCTGACTCCAACTGGCAGACTTCTTGTTTGTGATGATGATAGAAGGGGCCTAAAAGCAGAAGGGGACTATGCTTGAGAGACGTCCAGGAAGCCACTTAACAGCCAGGCAGGAGGCATCCATTGCCTAGCACCCACAGTGCACAGATGGACATCAAAACAGCAACAAAAAGTGCCCTGAGAATTCAGTTCCAAAGTCCCAGAGGGAGGCTGACAATGGGGTTCTGGCATTATGGGAAAGCACTGGAGCTAAGCACAACATAGGTTCAGTACTAACAAGATCAGCGTGGGCCTAACAACAGATAAATGCTGAGGAAACAAATGGAGCTCTCAACTCACACTGGTTTGCCTCTGATGTTCTAGTCCCGATTCCTCTCTTGACTCAGAAATAAATTATTTTTATGAGTATAGATACTTGGGGTATCTTTTTTAACCCAGTGACATTGAAATACACTCTTTTCCAGCTTCAGCATAGCCTTCATTTCTGAGCTCTTTCAAATACCTCTCCACATGGAAACACCCGCCAAGCAGCTCTGGAAACCTGTCCCCAGCCCAGGAAACCACACACATCAAATAGAGGAACTGATCCAAGATGTACAGGGATGCTGACAGTGATCTTGCCCCCAAATGGAGAGTGGAGACAGCTGCCTCACTCTGAGAGGTTCTCTGCCAGACAGGAGCTGGCCAGGCCACAACATTCCTTATCACCTCTACCCTTAGTAACCATTTCATCTAGGAACAGACATGCATAAACCAAGCCCATCAATCCATCCTTATGCTCACTGTCTCCCCCTCCACACACACATCTCAGGACAGCACCTGTCAATCAAACATTATCATCCCAGTAGGGCAACATCTAGTCTGACACAGGGCCATTTAAAAACAAATAAATAAATAAGCTAGCCTGCATTTATAGAAGGCACTGAGAATCAGGAACTTATATCAAGTAATAAAATTTTAATTAGCACACTAACATGTAAGCCCCGAGCTTGACGTGAAGTAATACATTTGCCCAAAGTGATCATTCTTTCAGGATGAGAGAGTTACCCACTTGGTTAAAACAATGAGCTGACCCATCTAATGGATTCATTCAGCTAGAATAATGGTTTCTGAGTCTTAGAAGGAGCAAGTTTTCTTAGTGTAGACTTCAGTGATTCATTCTCTTTTGCTTCTCCCAACAGGCTATACTGAGGCTGAGTTCACAAGAAGCCTAGTGTCCCGTGATGCCCAGCCTAGCAGCAAGATGCCCCCAGCCAGGGGTGGAAGTGATATCTGAAAGGAAGCCATTTTAGTAAATTTACACATTGCTGTATCAAAATACCTGCCCTGAGCAGCTAAAGGAAGAACTGGTTGATTCCAGCTGAGAGTCCATTACAGTAGGGTAGGCAAGGTGGCAGGAACAGGGGGCTGACTGGTCACTGCATCAGCATTCAGGAATCAGAAAGAGGACACAAAGTGGGTCCCAAATACAAAACATCAAGGCTAACCTCTGGTGGCATGCTTCCTCCCATAAGATCTCCTCCAAAAGGCTATACAACCTTCCAAAACAGTGCCCCCAGGTAGAGACTTAGTGTCCAAACACTTGAGTCTACAGAAGGCATTTCACATTCAAGCCACAAGACATTGAGGTCCTGTTCAAGTCTACGTTTGGAGGCCATGTTGTGAAAGTGTCATGGGTGCAGCTTCCCCATCATTTCTAGGAGACAGTCTCACGGCAGACTTCCTGGTCCTCTGGATCTCACAGTCTCTACCCCTCCTCTTCTGTGATGTTCCCTAGTGCAAGAATTGGGTTTGTAGCTACATTGGCTGGGGCTGGGGACTCCTTGCTCACTTGTTCTCTGCATTTTGGCTAGTCACGGTTTTCTGTTCTGGTCTCCATCTTTGGCCAGGAAGTTTCTTTGATGAGGGGTGAGAGCTACAATTATCTGTGGGTATAAAGATAAGGCTTAAACACAGTTTGGAGTTATGCTGGTTTAGTAAAGTGTGGTAGAACTTTCTCCTCTAAGATCCATGACCTCATTAGCCCCAGGTAGGTTTCCAGGACCAGGCATGGTTTCCCCCAAGTTGAGCGGACCTTGCATCCAATAGAAAACCGTTAGTTACCAACAAGATGCAGGTGTCACTACTGCACCTTTAGGGTGTCGCACAATACTGGCCATTGCTATGGTCCATGGGTGTCACAGCCAGGAAAGAATGTTGGTTGCTTCTCTCCCCTAACTGTTTTCAGGGCACCTTCTGGTACTATGAAAGCATGTCCTTTAAAAGATTTCCAGGTGGATCCAGCTCAGTACTGTACCCCAAGTGCATGATGTCTTCAGCAACATAGATTTCCCATCAACCTCTGGGAGGTAACCAAGAGAAATGGCAACAGCCTGGGTTGATTTGAGAGTCTCTTGGACTCCCCTGAACAACAACTCAAGACCGGCATTGGGGGTTTTGTTAGACCATGACTCTTGTGGGGAGCATCATTAGCACAAGTGGAATAGCTTCATTTAAACTATGTATGTATATGTTTACAAATGCACTTATATGTGTATTTAGGTACATAAAAAAGTATGATTCCTATGGCTTTTTCAAACATTTTTAGTGTTATTTTTTTCCCTTCTCCTCCTATCTCCTTCCAATTTGATCCCAATTAAGCCTTTTTTAAAAATTAAAAAATAAAACACTAGCCTCAGAGGCCCAATGTATGGGCTCTAGTCCTGGCCCCCTCATTTTCTGTGAGAAAGTCTGTGAAATCACATCACCTTTGAAACTTTGAGCTGTTGTTTGCTTAACTGTCCCAGTGAAGTTGGTATGTTTGGCCAGGAAGGCACCCTCACTCTACTCCCAACCTGGGTCTATGTCTCTCTAGTATGAAGGTTCTATAAGACTGGCCATGGAGCCTGATTCTTGATGCTACTTCACTAAGGGACTCCTTACCACCTCTGCTAAAGAGACATTTCATATCTTTGTAGCCAGAAATCTAAAGGATGAAGATGGGAAACTGGTGAAGTGTTTCACTCCATAAAACACTTACAAGACAAACTGGGTTTGGCCCTAGAATTCAAGTAAAAAGGCTTTGTGTGATAGCAAGCACATATAATCCCAGTGTTAGGGAAGAAGAGACTGAAGGACCCCAGGGACTTGTTGGCCACCCAGACTAGGTGAATCAGTGAGCTCCAGGTTCAGTGAGAAACTCTGCCTCAAAATACAAGTTTGTAAACAATTGAGGAGACATCTGTCATTGACTCCTGACCTAACCACACAACACACACACACACACACACACACACACACACACACACACACACACACCAAGGATAATACACTAGGAAGAAAGTGCAGTAGGTACAGAGGGAGGCTAAGAACTACAAAACAGTGGGGAACTGAGCTGGCTGCACTGGCTGGTGAGATACAGAATCTTGTATGTGACCCTCTCTGACCAGAATCAGTTCTTGCTATTAACTAGTGTGTGGTTTGAGTGAGAATGGCCCCCATAGGGGGTCTCATACACCCCATATTTGAATGCTTAGTCAGTAGTTGGTGGAATTGTTTCAGAAGGATTAGGAAGTGTGACCTTGTTGAAGAATGTATGTTAGTAAGGGAGATTTTGAGGTTTCAAAAGCCCACATCATTCTATAGTGACAATTAACGAGGCAATTCCATGTAGTTTATCTGGTAATTAAAAGAGGTTTATTTCAGGGGTAACTTACAACCAATAAGGGGTCAATTACAGGATCCAGGAGAGATGAGGTACAGTCCAGTGTAGTTTTCTGGGAACTCTGACTTGGTCTGCAAATCCAGCCTCTAAGACCATGAGGAGCTAAGAGAGCAAACACATATGCATCTTGGGTCTTAAGGGGTCTCCTCTTGGCCACATGCCAGGGACAGGTCATAGGCAGTTGTCACATTTACTTGCTGTCACACTAGAGGCAGTGTTTCAAAGTCAAAGATGGAAACAACTACCCACTACACTATTCTGTGATGATATTTTAATTGTGCTGAAATGTGATTTTATTTGTATGTTAATAAATAAAGTTTGCCTGGAGATCAGAGGTCATTAGTGAGCCAGGAAAAGAAGTCAGGCGGTGGTAATTATCTGATCACTTGGCAGGCAGAGTATTTGTGTGGTCAAGGACAGCCAAGCGTGGTGACACAAACCTCTAATCCCAGTACCAATCATAGAGACCTGGAGGTCTGTAAGGCAGGCAGGGATGAGGAAGTCAAGTGGTTTGGTTCAGAGCCAATGAAAAGGCCGAACAGAAAGGCAATAAAAAGACAAGTCAGACAGGAAGAAACTCTCTCTCAGAGGAAGTGACAGCAGTGAGTGGTAAGCTAAAGGTAGTCTTGGCTTTTCACTCTGGTCTCTTGAGCTTTTACCTCTGTATTTGGCTCTGTGTTTCTGATTTAATAAGACTGTTTAGAAATTCATCTACACCATTCTCGGCTTTTCCTCCCTGCCTCATGCTTGTATATCAGATGTAAGCTCACGGCTATTGCTTCAGCACCATGCCTGCCTGCCTGCCTGCTGCCACACTCACCTGCATGATGGTCATGGACTCTGATCCTATGCAATCATAAGCACAAATTAAATGTTTTATTTCATAAGTTGTCTTGGTCATGGTGTTTTGTCATGGCAATAGAAAAGTTAATAAGACAACTAATTTGCACAAATCCACAACAGTGTACACTAGTGACAGAAACTGATAGAGACGACTGACATAAGAGTGGAGAGCAGGGATGAGTAAGCAGGGCAGGCTCAAGGAGAACATGTTTGCCTAAGATTGACCCTTCATGCTATGCTGCTGTAGGCAAACTTACTGATGATATAAGTCCAGAAAGTCCCATCCTCCAGAGAGAACACACACAGAGTATGCAAGGCCTGTGAGAAACCATCAGAAACCAAATGTTAGTATAGCTTCCTGCTGCCTTCTTTCAAATGTTCCAGTGTAGGGGTGCATCCCCTGCCACAAATGGAGTTTAGATGTTGATAGAGTCTCTCAGGGCTCTCTATGACCTTCATGGGCAGCAGAGAAATGATCTGTGGGAGAGAAGAAGATTATCCAGCACAACACAACTCAACAGCCGGTGTTAGTTCAAACTTGAGGAGTCTCAAGTTGTCTATTTTAGACATATTTTAATGTAGCACAATCTGGTGAAAATTATTCTTTTCGTAACTAACTCAGTCCCAAGTGCACAACAGAGCATGCCTAAATTTCTTTGAGGAACAAAGTACGCTGAATGTGGATCAGAACCTGACTAAATCGAAATTTGGTAAAGTATATGTGATATCTTCCATAAAGATAGGTTCTATAGATTGACTGAGAAAAACAAGTTTATGAGAAGGGTCTGGAGAAGGGTCCAGTGTGGGAAAACCTTCAGCCACACAGGCTGTGCAAAGGTCATGAAGGTAGAAAGTGTATCCACTCCAGCCTTCCGGGAAGAAAACAAGTTTTGCATTCCTTTCTTTGAAGGAACAACACTGTGTAATTAACATTTCAGGTTCCCCCAATGCGTGTCTGCAAGCACAAAGATTTCCATGCCCCTACAGAGTTTCCCAAAGGAATTTAAATGTTCTAATGTAGTGAGGTCCCACGTGCACAGGAAGCAGAAGTGAGTAGTCCTGGGCAAAACTGGGAATAAGAGGATGTAAAATCAGGATCAGGTATGGATATTCACAGAGAGACTGCCTCACCTACCTGCTCTCCTTGGATCCCAGGCTCAGAGCCTCTCTGTGCCCTCCAAGCCAGGTGAGACAGGATGGTTTCCTGTGCCTGTATAGTCCTCTGATGGCTATGCCCTTTCTAGCCCCACTCTACTTCTAAGAAACAGGCCCTGGTATATTTTTGGTGCCTGATTCTCCCTTGATCAATCATGGCCCTGCCATGTTGCTTCTCTCTGATTAGATCAATTATTTCTCAATACTCTTCTTCCAGGCAGAACACAAAATAGTACTGAGACAATGTTGTCTACAGATGCTCATCTCCTAGCCCATGAGATACAAACATATCTTTTGAGGGGAATAATCTGGAAACATGGTGACCTGTCTCCTTCATTGGGGTTGCAAGTAGTGGCTGAAGGTCGCAGAGGCCCAACTCTGCAGAATCAGAGGAGGGGGTCATTGAACCCCTGATACCACAAACACAGACAAAGCTCATGCTGTGTCCTGCCAAACAACCTTTCCCATCTCATGGGTTTGTCCAAGCTGTAGGATAAATATACCCCAAAATAGCTATGAATGTTGCCTAACACAAAATAATAAATTTACTTAAAGTGCTGAGATTATTTTGTCTGATTTAGTGTATCTTGATCATATCTACCTCAACTGTCCTGGACCAGTCCCCCTAGGAACCCTCAACATGTCCTTCTTTTTATTTCATGTCTCCTTTTTTAAACCTACTACATCTACTAATTGCTGCCTGATGAACTACTAACTGCTCTTGTTGCTTTGATCTTGTGCAGATCACCACAGCTGCAATAAGTTCAGGAGCACAATGTCTATATCCTGTCTAGAAGACAGCATTTCATAGCATTCCTCCTCATTCTTTGTTTCTTACAGTCTTTCTATACACACTGTGTGATAACTCAGCCCTAACAAGCCTGAGGGCCAGCAGGCCCAAACTGGTAATGAGAGCATTGGAATAAGATACTTCTTGAGAGCCAACCTGGGTCAGCCTAAGGGTCTTAGCAACAGCAGCCGAGCCATGATCTGAGATGACCTGGACCAATGAGAGGCAGCCATGTCCCACCAGCAAATGCATGTTCATCAGGCCTTCCCCCAGGGCAGGGTAGAGAATATATAAGGCTTGCCTCTTTCTGAATAAACTGAGCTTGTTGTTTCAACATCCTCCCAGAGTCTGTGTTGTTGACTCTGCACCCACTCTCCCCCTCCCCCCAAGGGAACCTCACAGTACCCTACAACAACACACAATCTTCTGCAGTGTTCTATGGCCTCAGGGGATGGGTTGATGCAAATATCCCATTTGGGAATTGACACTGTTTTTCAGGGCACACTAGAAAAGGGAACTAAGCAATATACTTCCTTGTCATAGAGCAAATCCTTTAGAAGTCAGATCTGTCCATGGGGACATCTTCCAAGATTTACTCCTTTGTATCCTTAACCCCTGGGAAAACTTTAAGAATGAGGTAGCCAAATATTTGCTGCCTATTTTTAATTTTTTGCATGGTAGTTGGGCTGGTTAAATTTTTGTCAACTTGATACACACTAGGATCATCTAGGAAGAGGAAACCTCAGCTGGGAAAAGGCTTCCATCAGATTGGCCTTTAGGAAAACTCTTGAGGACATTTTGCTGATTAGTGATTAAAGTGGGAGAGCCCAGCTTGCCATGAACAGTGTTGCCCCTTGGGCTGGTGGTCCTGAATTGTACAAGAAAGCAGGCTGAGTAAACTATGGAGAGAAACCCAGTAAGCATCATTCCTCCATGGCTTCTGTTAAGACCTGCCTCTAAGTTCCTGTCCTGCTTAAGTTCCTGTCCTGAAGTGCCCCGGTGAGGGACTGTTATCTAGAAGAGTAAATGAAATAAACCCTGTCCTCCCCAAACTGATTTTGGCCATGGTCTTCATCATAGCAACAATAAATAAAAAAGAACAGTGGTCTTTTATTGCCCACAAGTCTTAAAAAGAAACTGTGGGCTGGGGAGATGCTTCAGTTGATAAGGTGCTTTCTACATGAGCGTGAAGACATTAGTTCATTCCGCCAGAACCTATGCAATAATGTTTCACAGGATGGCCTGCACTTATAATCCCAGCATCAGGGAGGTGAAGACAGAAGGCTCTCTGGCCAGCCAAATCTGCAAGCCAAAGGCCAGTGAGAAGCCTTGTCTCTGAAATCAAGGTAGATAAAAACTCAGATAGGCATTGGAAGTTGACATCTGCCCCCCACATGCATACATAGACTTGTGCACATAACACCAACACATCCACACAAAAAAACTGTTTCATATGTTAATATTTATGTATTTTACAAATTGAGAAAGGATTTGTGGCCAATCATCAGTTCCATAAAACACACAAACACTGAGAATTTGTCATAACTTACTAACATGCAAACTTAGTGATTTATTATATAAATGGAATTTTTTGAAAACCAATTAGAAAAATGATATAACAATACCAGGGAAACAATTGGCTATTGCTTATTGTTGTAATAATCAGCCTGCCAATTTGGCATAGTATTTCTTGGAAGTCAAAATGAGAAGGGATTGTGTATGAATTATTCAACTTACATAGTCTGTAACAGAATATTTTAAAGTTGTTTGAGAATAAAATAAAGCAAAGATTTAGTGCTCAGATTCAGAAAGTTGCCCTCACAGATCTTCTTACACTGGACACTTACTGAAGAATAGAGGCAACTATGAGAAAGTCCTTACAGTAAGCACAACCCCAATCTCAATGGAACTATTCCTAAGACAACACACAAGTAGAGATTGATGCTAAGGCTGGATCCTGAGAATATTGTCTTAGTATTTTCAGTTATAAGATAACTCACAGCAACAGAAACCTAGTTCTCATGGTGCTGTGGGTTGATATGGTGAAGATAAGGCACCAGAAGTTTTAGTGTCTGGTGAGGGCTGGGTCCTAATTCAAAGATGGCCGCTTCCTCCCTGGATCCCGTATGGTAGATAGAACAAGGTAGCTTGAGATCTCACATCTCCAAGGGCTCTGTTGCTTGTCTGCTCTCTCTCTTACCAAAGTCCCTGCCTTATAAAACCATCACCTTGAGGACTAGCTATCAACAAATCTCTCTCTCTCTCTCTCTCTCTCCCTCCCTCCTTCCCTCCCTCCCTTGTGTGCGCGCATGTGTGCATACGTGTGTGTGTGTGTGTGTGTGTGTGTGTGTGTGTGTGTGTGTGTTCATGTTCATGTGCATGAAGATGCGCATGTGTATGTGTGTATGAGTAGAGGCCAGATGATGACCTCAGCTGTCATCCCCCAGGAACTGTTCATCTTATGTTTCTGAGGTAGAGTCTCTCAGTGCCTGGAGCTCATCAACAAGGCTGGGCTGGCTGGCCAACAAGCCTCAAAGATTTGCCTGGCTCTGCTTCTCCAACTCTGGTATTATAAACATATGCTCCCACAGTGAGGTTTTTGTTTGTTTGTTTGTTAGCTTTACAAGGGTTCTATGGGTAGAATTCAGGTTCTCATGTTTGTAATAAGTGCTCATCAATTAAGCTATCTCCCCAGGCCCAACATATAAGTTTTGAAGAGGGAACATCATTCAATCACTTGCATATATACACTGAACAGGTAGGAGCAATGGAGGACCACCTGGTTTGGCCATGCTGAGCCCACCTCATCCTCTAATCATGCTAGAACTTTCCTCAGCATGGGTGTCTGAGAAGGAACAGGCAGCAGTTTTTAAAAGGGGAAATTATTCAAGACATGGCTTGCTGGGCAATTCAATAAGATACAGGATTCCTCATCTACAGAGATAATGGAAAGTGATTTGCAAGTGTTTGGTCCTGGCAACCCCCTCAAGAAGAGATGCTTGTGGCCAGTGTTGTTTTAGCAAGCAAAAAAGTAAATGTCAAATAAGACCAAAAAATGTTACCAGGTGCCAGCAGTAACAGCTGCCTGGAGGAGGTGATGGGGGCTGGAACAGCTTTGGGCCAGCACACTTTCCTGCCCAGCCTATTATGAATGAACAAGACTCAGTCCCAGGGGCTATACTGATGTCCAGTGACAGGTGTCTGGACCTAATCCTCAGCTCTCTTTCTCTCTGGCACATGTGCATGGCGTCCACCTGCTGGGATGGCAAGCTGCCTGCCATGGCCGAGATGCTCCATCCATTTGGCCCTGCCAATTAAGGCCAGACGTAATAGGAAGAGGCAGAAGTGTGGCCCCTGCCATGCAAATGGATTGCTCCAGTACCCTGAATCCAGCTGAGCCACCTGGCAATGGTGAGCTGTGTATCCTAATGGCCTTGTCCGCTGCCCAGCCTCAACCAAAGAAACAACCAGAAGAATGTTGGTACTGCAGAGCCTTTCAGAAAAGTTGCTCCTTCCATGGGGGGCGGGCAATGAGAGACGTGCAAGGGAAGTATAGGTGTCTTTACAGGTTGGAGGAAGCATGGCATGAAAAAACGGTAGAGGACCAGGTCTCATATTCAACAGATGCCAGCAGATCTTGGTTGATGGGTTGATAAGTCCCTTGACAGCAGGGTTCAGCTGGAGGTAACAATGGGGCCCTGAACATAATGGTGACTCACAGCAGGGTCTGAATACATGTTCTTGTGACCAGTGTGGTCAATGAGAAAGATTCTGGAATGTTTTCACCCACTTATTCCTTCATGTTCCTCTGCAGATGTCTGCTACACAGCAAGACCTTTTAGACCCTTATCCTCATTAGGAAATAAAACATTTTATTGTGTATATGTGTAATCCCAGCTCTGGGAAGGAAGAGAAGTGGATTCCTGGGGTTCAATGGCCAGCTAACTTAGCCAGCTTGGTAAGTGTGGGCCAGTGAGAGACCTTGTCTAAAAAACAAGGTGTACAGTACCTGGGAATGACACTCATGGTTGTTGTGTGGCTTACACACATACACACAAACAAAACAACTCTTTTAAAATGTCCTTAAAGGGTGATTTCTTCACTAGAGAAGACAGAGCATGAAAGCCTGCATTGGTCCATCAACTGAGGGTTTGCTAACTGAAGTGATGAGCCCAGTGCTTTGTTCCAGTGATCTGCTGACTTGCCTGGATACTATCATCTAAAGCAGTATACTTCCCTAGTCCTCCACGAAGCTCCAGAGAGTCATGGAAATAAGAAAAGGAAGGAGGGGGGAAAGGAAGGAAAGAAGAAAAGATGGGATGGAGGGTGGTACGGAGGGATGGAGAGAGGATAAGAAAAAGAAAAAGAGACAAATTCTTATACAAAGGTAATCCCAGGGCCAGCAAGAAGACTCAATGGGTAAAGCACTTAACCCCAAGCCTGATCACCTGGGACCCACATGGTGGAAGGAGAGAACTGATACCCCGTAGTTGTCCTCTGACCACATAAGTACCACCCTCTTCCCACCCACACAAATACATAGTAAAAAATGATTAAGGAACAGTAATCTCAACTTTTAAATTGAGCAGAAACATGAACTTCATTTTTCATAATCCTCCATCAAATATAAACTTTATAATTAGAAAATAATACACAGTTCACTATTTAACTGCCCATCTTCCCAACCTAACCTTAGATTATACTCATCAGTGACTAGTATGTCTCACTTTTGCATATTCATGCAGAAAGACTCAATATTTTAAATATAGATGTTTTAATAATGAGCATTTATGTGCCCCTTGCGGTGTCACCCTTTATTTAGACACAAACCATCCAAGAATGTTTTTAGATCCCCTACAGCAATTTCTCTTTTAAATACTTTCAACAACAAAGTTACTTTAAAGTAGTAAGTGAGCCAAGGAGACATAGCATGAAATTACATTCCTTCTCTGGAGCCTTTGTAATTAAATAAAAATGTGTCACTTACAAGCTCATAATCTTAATGGGTAGATTTTCTGGAAGAGAATGCTGGCTTTATTAGTTAATGGTACTGACACCGTGTTCTTTAGACATCTCTACAGTGAAGAGCACTGGGGACTCTGCTGGAGTAGTGTGCACTCTTTGTTAAAACACTGGCCTTGGAGCTGGGGAGATGGCTCCCCAAGGTAAAGCCCTAGCCACACAAGCATGAGGATCAGAATTCAAATCCTCATCACCCAAATAAATTCTGATTCCTGGAGCAAGAGTCCTAGCTGAGTAGCTAAATCAGCAAGATGTGGGTTCAGCGAGAGACCCTGCCTCAATATCTAAGGTAGAGAGAGATGGAGGAAGACACTCAACCAGTGTTAACCTCTGACCACCCCACACACAGGTAAACATACACTTTTAACCACAAGCATTCATATATACATGCAAATATGCATACACTACACACACACACACACACATACACACACACGAGAGAGAGAGAGAGAGAGAGAGAGAGAGAGAGAGAGAGAGAGAGAGAGAGAGAGAGAGAGAGATAGAGAGAGATGCACTGATCATTCCACTTGAAGATGGGAGCTAGCATCATGGCAAAGACCCATGGCCTTGGGAACCAGGTAAACTAGGATGGAACCTCAGCTGGTATTTCCCACCTGAATAACCTTGACTCTTTTACTGGATTTCTCTGCACCTTGATGATTTTTGTCAAATGAGGATAATGACGATCCACAGCTTTCATAGGGATTAAACAGGTTTGCACAATGCCTACCATGTTACTGGGGGATTTTGAGTATTTTATTTTCAATTCTTTTTAGATGTATGTGTGTGTATACAAACACATGAGCATAAACACACATGTGGGTCAGTGCCCTAAACAGGGCAATGGATCCTCTAGAGCTGAAGTTGCAAGTGGTTGTGAGCCTCAGGACATGGGTGATGCAAAATGAACTCAGGTCTTCTGCCAGGGCACCAACTGAGCCCACTCTTCATGTTAGTGTTTTTATGATGATCAGCGAAACAAGGAAAGACAGAGCACTAACATCTCCCTTAAAGACAGCTCCTAACATGTTTACCTAGGGTAAATTATAGAGATTACTAGGGCCCCAGATCACAGGAATTCCAGTGAATGAATGGCTAAGCATGGCTTTTTTGAAACCCCAAATCAAACAGTTTTCTAGGATTTAAAAAAAAAAAAAAAAAAAAAAAAACTCTTTGCAGTCTAAGCCCCTTAGTAATAGAGAAAAACCTCCATGAGCAAAAGCATTTAAAGACACACTGTGAAGTGCCAGAAAAGGAGTAAGAAGCGGCCATCATTGTTGTGGGCCGAGATACGGTGACAAGGAGAGGGGAGACTGTTGGGACTAGGCTGGGTGGGCACTGAGGAAGTACTGGCAGTCAGCAGGGCTTACTGGGTTTCTGGGTGCTGGCACAGCCTCAGATGGAGTTAAAAAGTCGTCTGAAAGCCTATGTGTTAAAGACCAATCCCTGGGTTAGCACTAATGGACATCGGTAGTAACTTTAATAAATGGAGCCTGATCGGAGCTTCTTGAGTCATTGGGAGCCCTTGAAAGGGGTTGTGGTACCACAGTGTTATAATTTAGGAATGGCAGACCCTGGTCTTGGTGAGTTGGAACCAAGGGGCCCCATAGCAGATGGGAGAGAGACACGCCATGCAGACAGCATTCAAGCAGAGGATTTTATCGGGGGATGCAGAGTGTGGTCTGGAGATAAAGACTGAGGAGAGAGGAGGAATGAGAGAGGAAGAGAAGAGCAGAAGGAAAGGGGGAAGAGAAGAGTGTATAGACGCAGCCTCGCAGGAAGAAAGAAGGCATGCGGGCCACCTTTTAAAGGGAGGTCAGCTCATGTACACAGAGACCGTGTAGCAATGAGCCGTGATGTCAGGACCCTGAGCAGGCCAGAGTAATGCCTGCACACTGGTGAGCGTGTGCTCACAGGGATGATGCATCTTATCAGGACCCAGGGGGCGGGCCAGGTAATGTCTAAATGCTAGCACTCAGTCCCTTCTTCTTTCTGATTTGCTTATGTTTAGATTTTTGAAACAAGTCTCATGTAGCCAAGGCTGGCCTCCTACTCACTATGTAGCTGAGGTGAGGATAACCTTGAACTTTTGATCCTCCTGCCTACACTTCCTGAACAGTGTCTCTTCACAGCAATAGAAACCCTGACTAAGACAACACCCCAGAGTCAATTAGTGTGAGACAGGAGGAATCATACACACCACAAGAGGAAGACACCTTAGAGTCTAGCTCACTGATTCTGGAACATTCTACCCTCAGCAGATGGAACAAGAGAGACACAGGAAGAATTCCACACTGATCATGTTGAGCCGAGTGACTTATAGCAACATACTTCTCTTAATACATAGACTGGGGCAAAGGTCATCCCCATTAAATGGATTTCTGTTTGAAAGGAAATTAATGGGTTTGCCTGTAGAATGTTGTAGAGGCAAGACCCATTGCATTTTAAAAGTTGAAGGGAGATAAAACCTGCCAAGTCCCCCTTTAGAATTTGCCCCATCAATTAAAAAGAGAGAAATTAATTCCAAGCCTCTACAAGCACCCCCCACCACCACCACTCTGCACTTCTTTGTGCCTCCCTTTCCACAAATCTGGTATTTTTATTAAAAGTCTCTTTCATAAAAATCAATTTGCAGAGCAGATTGACAAGAGAGATGTTGGTGATAGATGGTGGTGACCTTTGTCTCAGAAGCCATTTCTGTTGACACCAATACCATCAGCAATCACTGGTGAGCCCCTGAAAGTCAGCCACAGTCATTGTATCTTATTAATGCCAGATACTTGGGGACCTTCTGTACTCCTGCCATCTGTTGAAAAGGCAGAACCCAGGTAAAACTCAGTCATCCAGGCAACAGACCAGTAAGTCTTTGTGGAGCCCAAGGTGTGCTCAGATCTGTACTGGGAGGTTTGGGGTGCTGAAGGCTCTATTCATACATCCTTTGCCATGTATTTATAGAAGTCATATAGTGTCTCAGACATCAATCACTCCAGTTACTCTGTGGGACAGTCAGCGTAAAGAAAAAGTTCCATCTCTTGACAGATGGTAAGAGAATGAACAATTAGGATCTTGTAGATCATAGGTAACAAAGTGCTATAAGGGAGGGATCGAACAGGGCAGTGACTTGGGGAGGGCAAAGTGCTTGAGTATAATGAGTGTTTGGAGAATTAAAGTACCTGATCTGCTCACAGAGTCCCCTTGAAATCTTAATGCATGCCACATCAGCTACAGAGTGAGGACAGCCACTACTTGTGGGCTCCACCATTCCTCTGTCTCGCTACTCCCTAGGATCTCCTCACCAGGCCTCGTTCCTTGTCTTTGCTTGTCAGTTCCCTGGGACCACACCTAACGCCAGTCCTCACTGAACCCTGTCTTCTCACTGTACACTCCACTGACACACCATGCACATGGTACAGGATCTCACAACATCTCAGAGGGATGGATGCTGCTGTTTTCTGCAGAGTGTATGCCCTGTGCTGTAGCTACAAGAGGCTTAGCACCAACACACCGTCTACACCATTTAAAGGTCTCTATTACTTCCAAGTATCTACAGGCTGACCTTAGAGATTTTCCTCACTTTACCCCCAGGTCTTCCCACTTACCAGATTGCTCACCTAATTACTTTTCATATTTTTCGGTAAACTTCTTCAAGTTTTCATGAAGGTAGGTATAGAGAAATGATAGGTTTATATGTATGCTTACATGTCTCTATACCCCATAATGTTGAGGTAGATGGAATAATTATCTGAAAACTAAGTTGGATTCTGTGGCTCACAGACAACAGGGTAGGCTAGGGAGATAGCCCATTTGGTAAAGTGCTGTCTTGCAAGCATGATGATCTGAGTTTGATCCCCAGAACTCAGGGGGAAAAGTAGGGTGTATTGGCACGCACTTCAGTACACACAATGGGCAATGAATGATTGCTGACTATGCTGGCTAGTTTTATGTCAACTTAACAAGGTATTGTCATCAGAGAGGAGGGAGCCTCAGTTGAGAAAATGCCTCCATAAGATCCACTGTAGGCAAGCCTATAGGGCATTTTCTCAATCAGTGACTGATGGAGGAGGGCCCAGCCCACTATGGATGGTATCACCCCTGGGATGGTGTTCCTGGGTTCTAGAAGAAAGCAGGCTGAGTAAGCCATTAGGAGCAAGTGAGTAAGCAGCATTCCTCCATGGCCTCCATCAGCTCTTGCCTCCAGGCTCCTGATCTGCTTGAGTTCCTTTCCTGTCTTCCTCAAATGATACATAGTGATGTGGAAGTGTAAGTCAAATAAGCCCTTTCCTTCTCAAGTTTGCTTTGGGTCCTGGTGTTTCGTCACAGGAATGATAACCCTGACTAAGACACTGGCATTCAGCTGTTTTTCCCTGCTATCTACTTATTGACCTGAAGTGAAGAATGCTCATTCCTAGGACATGAAATGATAGGAATAGCTAGAAAATGTGAGCTACCCCAGCAAGGAACCACAGTAGAGCACGTGTGGAATTATGAGCGAAGAGTTGCTCCTATCTTCTCACGGGTTAATGAGGAAATGACAGTAACCATTTTTCTACCCAGTTTGTACTGATGGAAATGGTCTTTTCATAATTAAAGGGACAACAGCTAATGTCACACATGTCAAAACTTGTGCCTGTTATGTGTGACCTCAGAAATTGAACTCTTGGGAATTACTGAGCAAAGAAGAAAGCTCACTGTGGCACAGACCATAATCAGTAAAGGTTTCTTACAATAATAAAACTGACCAGCAAATTAAACCTCTGAAGAAAAAATTATATGAAAAGAATTGATTTCAATAAAAAAAACCCTCAGGGATGTAAAAATGGAAGCTGTTGGAGATCATTTAATTATTCTTCAGAGAGTTTTGAGCAAGAAACTCAAGTGGGAAGTAGAGTTTTCTCTGAAAACACATCTTCAGTGAACGTTGTTAGGTCTGGGCTAGTTCTTATTCCAACATTCGTATTTAAACAGGGAGTGGAAGACCTGAACGGAGGAAGACGGGATCAGGAATGGAGCTCTTGGGGCCAGGCAAGCAGAGTAGGCACTGTTGCATTGTTGACCACATCCGTACACTTGGTTAGTTACTGTAGAGTACAGAATGCAGGAGCTGATGCTGCCCTGGCCTGCAGAGTCCATAGACCATTCAGACAATCCTTCCAGGAGCAGCTTCACCTCTAACCACCCCTCCACCTCCCAACCCCCCCTTCACCTCCCAACCCCCCCTCCACCTCCCAACCCCCCTTCACCTCTACCCCCCCCTTCACCTCCCAACCCCCACCTGCACCTCCCAACCCCCCCTTCACCTCCCAACCCCCCCTTCACCTCTAACCCCTCCTTCACCTCCCAACCCCCACCTGCACCTCCCAACCCCCCCTTCACCTCCCAACCCCCACCTTCACCTCTCAACCCCCCTTCACCTCCCAACCCCCACCTTCACCTCCCAAGCCCCCTTCACCTCCCAACCCCCACCTCCCAACCCCCCTTCACCTCTCAACCTCCACCTTCACCTCTCAACCCCCCCTTCACCTCCCAACCCCCACCTTCACCTCCCAAGCCCCCTTCACCTCCCAACCCCCACCTTCACCTCCCAAGCCCCCTTCACCTCCCAACCCCCCCTTCACCTCCCAACCCCCCCTTCACCTCCCAACCCCCACCTTCACCTCCCAACCCCCCCTTCACCTCCCAACCCCCACCTTCACCTCTAACCCCCACCTTCACCTCTAACCCCTCCTTCACCTCCCAACCCCCCCTTCACCTCTAACCCCCCTTCACCTCTAACCCCCCCTTCACCTCTCAACCTCCCCTTCACCTCCCAACCCCCCCTTCACCTCCCAACCCCCCCTTCACCTCCCAACCCCCACCTTCACCTCCCAACCCCCCTTCACCTCCCAACCCCCCCTCCACCTCCCAACCCCCACCTCCCAACCCCCCTTCACCTCTCAACCCCCCCTTCACCTCCCAACCCCCACCTTCACCTCCCAACCCCCACCTTCACCTCCCAACCCCCACCTTCACCTCTAACCCCCCCTTCACCTCTAACCCCCACCTTCACCTCCCAACCCCCCCTTCACCTCTAACCCCCACCTTCACCTCCCAACCCCCCCTTCACCTCCCAACCCCCCTTCACCTCTAACCCCCACCTCCACCTCCCAACCCCCCCTTCACCTCCCAACCCCCCCTTCACCTCCCAACCCCCACCTTCACCTCCCAACCCCCCCTTCACCTCTCAACCCCCCCCTCCACCTCTAACCCCCACCTCCACCTCCCAACCCCCCCTTCACCTCCCAACCCCCCCTTCACCTCCCAACCCCCCCTTCACCTCCCAACCCCCCCTTCACCTCCCAACCCCCCCTCCACCTCTAACCCCCCTTCACCTCCCAACCCCCCCTTCACCTCTAACCCCCCTTCACCTCCCAACCCCCACCTTCACCTCTAACCCCCACCTTCACCTCTCAACCGCATTTTAAAATTTCTATGCCAGAAACAACAGAGCAGAACAGAACAGTCCCCAAGGCTCCCACCTTTAAAATCACAGTCCTCCTAACACAGAATGCCCTCCAGAACACTGGCTTGTGTGCGCTAAGCAGGCGCCCTCCCACGGAGCTGTAGCACCCTCCTGTGGAGCTGTTCCTCCAGGCCTTTTCATACTTTTGATTTTGAGACAGAATCTTACCACACTGCCCAGCCTGACAGTGAATTCATTCCAGCCCAGGAAGGCCTTGAACTTATGATTCTCCTTGACCTTAGAAGTGGCTAAGAGAAAACATTTGATTGAGCCTGGCTTACAGTTTCAGAGGTTTAGTCCATTAGCAAGGTGGGAAGCACAGTGTCATGCAGGCAGACATGGTGCTGGAGAGGCAGCTGAGAGTTCTGCATCCAAATCCACAGGCAACAGGGAGAGCCACTGGGCCTGGCTTGGCTGGGAAACTTGGAAGCTCACCTCCAATGACACACTGCCTTCAACAAGGCCACAACTCCTGATCCTTTCAAATAGTGTCACTGGATGGGGACCAAGCATTCAAACACATGAGCCTTGGGGCCATTCTCATTCAAAGTACCACAGCCATGGAGCCATCTCCCCAGCCTCGGAACTACCTCACTGTAGTTTTCCTATGCACAGGAAGTTAGAAGATGGTTGCAACTTTTCCTTACCAAACTTAAAGAAACTTATTTGGAACCAGCTTGACCTGATTTGTTATGTTTCAAGGCTGATTCCCATCTGAATGTTTAATTTGCACAAGTTTAACCTGAAGTAATTCCAAGACACAGTGGGCAAACAGACAGCAACTCTAGTGTTCTTCCCCCTCATCTGTGGGAAACAACCAGATACAGTTTACTAACAACAGTGACTGAAAAGTAACTTCATCTTGCTTACACATTTGTCATACAAAATTCCACGCATGTCTTTGACATCATATTGGACATGAAGAAAGTACAAGTAACCCCCCAACACACACCAATGCTTGATTCCATAAAAGAAAAAAATATTCTATAGAATGTTCAGCAGAGCATCCAAATAGCACAAGCCCATGACCTACTGCTCAGTCGCTCAAGAACAGAACGTTAGGGGCAGAGAGATCGCCCAGCAGGTAAAGGTGCTTGTCACTAAGCCATATGACCTGAGTTTGATCATCAGGACCCACATGGTAGAAGGAGAGAACTGACTCCTGCAAGTTGTCCTCTGACTCACACACACACACACACACACACACACACACACACACACACACACACACCACAAATGTAACAAAACTGTTTTAAGTAACAAAACATTAGTTTATTTCTGAGAATATATCAAAATAGGTATCTAAAAGCAAGGTGTCAAAGAGCTGTATTAATGACAATTGTCACTGGAAACACTACTTTAAATAACAGTAACAGTAGAAAACTAAGGCTGGGAGAAAACTGGACTCAGAAAGATTTGATTATTTGCCTAAGGGCTCACAGTGAGTTTCTGTCTTCAGAACTGGGTCCAGATAAGATTAATTTGCCCATTAAAAGCATCTTAAAGAGCTGCATGTGGGACTCAGGAGATGGTTCGGTGGGTAAATACTTACCATGCAAGTGTGAGGACAGGAGTTTGGATGCCCAGCATCCACATAGATGCTAACTGGGCTTGGTGGCCCACCTGTAATCCAGTGCTCTCAGGAGGCAGAGACAGGGCATCCCCGGACAAGCTGGCCAGCTAGACTAGCGGAATGTAATCTGCTGGGTTCGTCAGGAGGCCTTGCCTCAGTAAATAAAAGTGCAGAGTGATTGAGGTAGATGCCTGGCCTCAACCTCAGGCCTCCACAGGTTCCTATGCACCCACCCAGATGTGCATCCATACATAAAGACCACTCCACATACACACACAAAATAGATAGATAGATAAACAGACAGAGTGATCAATAGATAAACAATGTTAGGATGCATCCCCAAACTAAGGATGCTTAGGCAAAATAAGTAATTTCAAATCCAGCCTAAGTTATGTGGGAAAATCAAGTCCAGGGACTGGGGGGAGGGGGGCTTTTGTTTAGCTGGACAAAAGACAGAGGGGGAAAAAACTATCTTCCAAGTATCCTCACTAACAAGATAATAAGATACACGCTAGTCAAGAGAGGTTAGCCAAACCACTGTGCTGTACTTTGGAAATGTAAAGACAATGGGGGGGGGGAGAGAACTTTTATCGGGTACCTTCTATACTGAATACATGTAGATGAGACAAAATATCTGACAGAAGCAACTTAAGGAAGGAACTGGTGAGGACTGCTCACACTGCATCTGCAGTCAGGAACAGAGAGAGAGAGATGGGTCTTAGTGATCAGCTGCCTTATTCCTTCTCATTCATTTCAAGAACCCAGTCTGGGGTACAGTGCCAACCATACTTAGGGTGAGTCTTCCCATCTCAATTAACCTAGAAGCTTCCCCACAGGCATGCCAATTAGCACATCTTCTGGATGATTCTAGATCCCACCAAGTTAACCAATCAAGACTGACCATCACATCTTCCAAGGTAAAGGCCAGGCAAAGCACCTCTCGGTCTAGGCTGGGTGGTGTGGCCATGGCTGCAGCTGGGAAGACAGTGTGGGAAGTGAGCCAATGCTGCAATGGACCTTGGTCTGGGCCTACCATTGCCTAACATCTCACAAAACTTCAGCTTAAATCAAAGCACATCTATGTTCAAATAACTTAGCGTAACTATGTTCAGAGCATAACAGAGTAAGTCTTCTATGTGTACAATATCATGCTAGGCTCAGGTCATTTCAACAAATAAAGTTTTGTTCCAGTTAAAGATAACAGGGTTATTGAGATGGATCAGAGAATAAACATACTTGCCCCCAAGCCTGAGAACCTGAGTTCCCTCCCCAAGAACCAAAAGCTACAAAAAGAGAACCAACTCCTTAAACCTGTCTTCCTCTTCTTTAACATCTATATGCATGGCATGGCATGAGTGCATATGTGTGCACACACACATGCACATACAATAAATAAACAAATAAATGTTTTCAGTGTTTAAAAAGGTAACACAGAGGATGGAGAGATGGCTTGTTAATTAGGAGCATTTACTGTTCTTCCAGAGGCCCATAGTTTGGTTCCCAGAACCATATCATGTGGCTCACAAACATCTGTAACTCCATCTCCAAAGCATTCAGTGCCTCTGGCTTCTGTGGGTACCTATACATACATACACAGACACACTCATATATGCATATTTTTAATATTAAATATTATAACATGGTTGGATGAAAAGACAAGACATCATGATTGGGTCAAAAAGTCAGACAACAGATACAGACCCAAAGAGATTCCAGATACTGAAATGACTAGGTGCAGAGTGTAAAACAAATACTTCAGGTCAGGAATAACAAAGTCAAGCTTTAAAGTTTCACAGTCACAAAATCTAAAAAGTGCCATTACTGATGTGTGTGTGTGTGTGTGTGTGTGTGTGTGTGTGTGTGTGTGTTTATGGGGGGGGGCTGTCCATGTCGGGGAGTGCAAATCTATGTATGACTGTGCATGTGTACATGCATGTGTGTAAGTATGGAGGCAAGAAGACAACCTTGGGTGTCATCATCAATCGCCATCTACCTTGATTTCTGAGACAAAGTTTACTCCCAGATGTGGAACCCACCAATTCAAGTAGGCTGGCTGATCAGTGAATTGCAAGGATGCTCCTATCTCTGCCTCTCTGGGACTAGGGTCATGCATGTACCACCATACCTGGCTTTTTTATGAGGTGCTGAGGATCACACTCAGGTCCTCATGCCCACATGATGAGCGTGGTACTGATGGAGCCACCTCCCCAGCCAGATAAAGCCAGTTTTCAATATTCAAGTTACAGCTTTAGAAATAGATAACTTAAATTGAGACATGAAGGGTTCAGTTTACAACACATCAGATGCAAGGTTGAGATCATCAAGAATGGAGTAGAGGGTTGCCAAAGGAAGAAAGATGAGAAGAGGAGGAGGAAGAAGGAGAAAAAGAGGGAGAGAAAGAAGGAAGGAAAGGAGGAAGGACAGGAAAAAATACACTTTTCAAAATCACACTATTTTAACGAAAAGTAAAGACATAAAGCTTCAGGTAGTCAAATAAATGGCCTACAAGAAGGTAGATTTAGGAACTGGGGTGATGGCTCAGAGCTTTAGAGCACAGACTGCTCTTCCAGAGGACCTGGTTTGGATTCCCAGAACCCACATGGTGGCTCACAACTGTCTGTAACTCCAGTTCCAAGAGGTCCAATGCCCTCTTCTGGGCTGTGGGGACACTGCATGCACATGGTGCACATACATTCATACATACATACAGTCAAGACACCCATGCACATAAAAATTTTAAAAAAATTAAGAGAGAAAGAGTAAAAGAGATTATTTCTCAATTAAAGATAGAAAGTATATTTGAAAGTAACTATAGCAAGAGTTTCAGCAAAAGTTAATGAGACAAATATATCAGTTAAAAAATAAAAATCACTGCTGTAAGTATTTTAAAAGTATGCTAGTCTATTATATGTTACCTAACAGGTAATAAAGTTAGAGCAAAGTATAATGATACATATTATGACAATGTTATAGAGAAACCCATTATTTTGCATCTAACTTGAAAATTAATTTAAAATGTTAATAATCACAGGTCATAAACTATTGAAAGTCAACATCAATGCAGAAATAGAATGAATAAAAATAAATCATTAAATTGTACATAAAACGGCTGCATATAAAACACAAGTTGAAAGCAAAGCATGTGTGCAAATGTATGAGTGGTCAAGATGGTTTCTGTAACAGCGTTCCACAGCCCCTCCTGCCGCACCAACACACACCAGACGAAAGTATGACTGATGGCCAAAAGCACTCCCGGCAATGAGATCTTCAGCTTCCTGGGGTTTGGTTTGGTTTTTATTTTTAGACAGCATCTCATGGTACAGTTCTGGCTAGGCTGGAACTTAATGTACACTAGGTTGCCTTCAAAATGCTGGTGATCCTCCTGCCTCTGCCTTCCAAGTTCTGGAATCACAGGAATGCACTGCCACAGCCCAGCGCCACTTCTGTGTGTGTGTGTGTGTGTGTGTGTGTGTGTGTGTGTGTGTGTGTGTGCTTAAGTATGCATGTGTGTGTACTAGTATATGTATGAGAGCATGAGTGTATGTGTGTGTACATGTGTGCATTATGAGTTTGTATGTGAGAATGTGTGTGTGTGTGTGTGTGTGTGTGTGTGTGTGTGTGTATGTGTGTGCGCGCATCTGTTGTTGCTCATGGATGTGTAGGTCAGAAGTTGGCACTGGAGGTCAGAAGTTGTGTCTGGAGGACGCTATTTCCTTGTGTTTCTGTACTGTCTTCCTCCATTATCCCTGAGCTTTGGCAAGAGGGATGACATAGACACCCCATTTAGGGCTGAACCTTTCACAATCTCACATTCTCTGCTCCTTAGCCAGTTGTGTGTTGTGTGTGTTAATCACCATCTACTACCGGGCAGTGGTGGCGCACACCTTTAATCCCAGCACTCGGGAGGCAGAGGCAGGAAGATCTCTGTGAGTTCGAGGCCAGCCTGGGCTACAGAGCGAGAACCAGGAAAGGCGCAAAGCTACACAGAGAAACCCTGTCTCCAAAAAACAAAAAACAAACAAACAAACAAACAAACACCATCTACTATAAACAGAAGCTTCTCCGGGAAGGCTGAAAGGTGTGTTAATGATTTGTAGTGATAACTCCTTAGGAATCTGTTTAGTGCTCTGTCCATTTGAGATAGTTCATTCCAGTATGAAGTGCTTTGGTTTAGAATTTCAGAAGTAGTACAAATGCTTAAATTAAGGGATTTAAAGGGCCAGGCTTTCTCCAACCACCAGCTTCTAAAATTCATACATTTTTGTACAAAGTTGCTTGTAACAGCCTCATGTTATTCTTTTTTGCTCCAGAATAGGACATGAACTCAAAACAACAAAATATTTAACTATTAAGCCAAATCACTAGTGAGAATATATATTCCCACTATTTATAGTCCTATTATTCATGCCATGATTAGACAAAACAGAAATGTGCCAGAGAAACAATTCAGTGGTTAAGAGTGCTTGCTGCTCTTCTGGAGGACCTGAGTTTAGTTCCCAGCCCCCACATAGAAAGATTCATCAGCCTCCTGTTGTGAGACCAAAATGAGCCATCTTAGAAATAAGACCAAAATGCTTTCACCCTAAAATTAAGGCCTAAGATTTCTCCTTTTGGGATATGCCATTAGTTACTGAAACCAGTCAGTTCAGATTCCAGAAACCAGGAAGTGCAAAAGTACAGAGTCACAAGATAGTCACGAGGTAATGCGTGCCAGACTATGGAATGTCCTCTCCCTGGTTTCCAGGGTAACTGGCCACAGAAATGCCCCCACCTGAGGGCAGCCAATGAGAAATGGTGGTGGGCAACCACTCCCTTAGAAGTAATTTCTAGAAGTCCCTAGAAGTGAGCCAATCAGAATTGTATCCATACTAGCACCCCTAAATGATGTACCCTTGTGACTTTTCCCTTTAAAAACTGAGCTTGCAGACAGGTGGACACTTCCTCCAGCCTCCACTGCGTTGGATGTATTGGACGAAGTCCCTGCCTAGGCTTGTATTGCTTTTGGATATCCAGAATTAAACCTTGCTTTTGCATTCCGGCATGCTCGTCCTTGGTGGTCTCTCTGAGGGTCACGATCTGGGCACAACACTGTAACTCCAGCTTCAGAAATTCTGCAACCCTCCTCTTGCTTCTGTGGGCACCCACATGCCTCTCTAAATAATGAATAAATAAATGAATGAATAAATAAATAAATAAATCTTTAAAAACGAAGTGAGTCCGGGTGGTGGTGGCACACGCCTTTAACCCCAGCACTCAGGAATCAAAGCCAGGTGGATCTCTGTGAGTTTGAGGTCAGCCTGGTCTACAGAGTGAGACCCAGGACAGGCACCAAAACTACACAGAGAAACCCTGTCTCGAAAACAAACAAACAAACAAACAACTGAAGTGAGACACCACCCCCCACCCCACCCCAAAAAAAACACAGGATGTGAAATGCCTTCTGCGCCACATCTAAAGAGCTGAAAGTTTATTCAGGAGACCACCAGGACATTCTAAGCAGAGAAGATAAAAAACAGGGAAATAAAATTGATAGGGAAACTGATGCCCAGAGACTCTAACTACTTTGCCCGGGTCACACAGAAATCAAGTGGTAAAAGTAATAATCAGGCCCAGGCAATGTGGTTGCAATGCTGTGCATAAACCACCACTTACAACTACTCCCAAGATAATAAAAAACAAGAAAGAAAGAAAGAAAGAAAGAAAGAAAGAAAGAAAGAAAGAAAGAAAGAAAGAAAGAAAGAAAGAAAGAAAGAAAGAAAAGAAGACTCCTAAAACACAGACGGGATTGCTAACAAAAGATCTACATTAATTGACCACCCACCCTTTCTTACCCAAAGCAATTGAGCTGATTTGCATTAACAGCCCTGTGTCAACCTGGGCACAGCACCTGATGAAACCCTTGTCTTTTTTCCTCCTTCACAGGAGATTAGAGTCATTAAATCCCAGAGACAATGATGGCTTAATTAAGAGGCCATTGTGGTACAGGAGTGTTTCATCTGGGAGAGCTAAACCCTGCTCATTAACACCCCAGGAGGGGCCAACCAGGTGACCACTGATGGATATTGGAAGGATGTCCCTGTTGGAGGCTGTAATTCTTGGAATTGAAAATGTATGCTAAACCTCCACACACCAGTAACTGAAGCACCAGGGAGCTATTGGCGGTGGCAACAACAGGGCAAAGCAGACTCCGTGTTTTCTAGAAAGCTGGTAATATTTCTGTAATGGAGAGAAATCTAGAGCAAGACACAAACAAGAAGAGACCCAATGAGGCTGGGTTGGGGGCTGCTTGGGCCACAGTCACCTCCAACCTCCTCTCTCCACCCTCACAGCTAACTAATCCCACTGCAGCAGGGAAAATGGCAGGTACTCTATCTACTAAGAGATTCTGTCAGTCCTTAATTCTCCCTTCACTGAAGTTTGCTAAACACTCAGGCTGTCAGTGGCTACAGGTGCCGCCTCCCATAGGGTGGACCTACACTAACCTTTGCTCCTTCTCTTTCCACCTGGGAATCAGCGGCAACACTGTATGGGCTACTCATCAAATACACACGAAACCTTTAAGAGGGGGCCCCACAGTGCCTGGTGGGACTGCACGCTCCCCAGGACCCTAGCCATGCTACTGCCTATCTAGGGCATTGGTAACACTTCTGAAAAATCTTTTGCTCCAATGGGCAATTTGCATCAGTGTCCTGAAAATATAAGACCATGCACTTGGCATACTTAGTTGAAGAATGCACTTACTCCCAAGCATGCTGAATCGAAAGTCACAACTTAAAAGAGAGTAACCACATTTTTTGGTGTGCTTAGCCCAAGTTTCAGATCATATGTGTAAAAATAAAAAAAAGAAAGAAAGTGATGGGCAAAAATGCCTCTGGGCATGCTCAGCTTGCATCAGAAAGTTTTAGCTGAAAGGAAAGGAAGGGGTACTTTGAAGGGGCATTAACACGGGAGTCTGTGCCCAAGGGCCCCTGCCTCATTTAGCCTCTAACAGAAGCAGGTGGGGTCTGAGCAAACTGCACCAAATGAAAAGGGACACCTACTGCAAAGGACCCCTGCCCAGAGCAGAAGCTGCAGGAGTGCTTTTATCCACATAGCTTGGTGAACATGGTGGAGGATCATCAGATCACAAAGAAGAGGCATTGACTTCACCTGGGAAAACCAGGATGCCAGGCACAGCCCTGGAAGTGTGTGTGGCCCCATCTGGCTCAGAGTGAAGCTATGGAGATCATGGCACCCCTGAGAAATCACCAACAGTGCAAAGCTTGTCCTGTAGGGGGGCATTGTTGTCATGTTTTGCTCCTCTCAATGTGGCACAATCAAATGGTTTAGAGCTCAAAATAATGGATGTTATGAGGGCCTAAGCTCCCCGTATGCAAGTGAAAATATGCTGGAAGCAATGCTCTCCTAATGTTCAAAGCAGAAACTAAACTAATGCCAGCTCTCTGGATTCTGGATCATTTATTTGTTTATTAGCATCCCAGAAGAAGGGCTTAAGAGTCAGAATCATACAGTGTGATCTAAGTCTATGTACACATGCTTTGAGTCAACACAAGAAAGTGGATGAGCAGAAGACAGTGAAGACTAGTAAGAGATGAATGAAACAAAGCATCAGTGCAGAATTTGTCTTGACTGTTGTGTAGCTATTTCCTCTGAATACTGTCTCTCCTGGAGACAGGAAAGAGATTCGTAAAACTCAAGAAGTAAGCTGAACATGCAAGGCACAGGAAGTATACAAAACTTACAAGACTTAGAAAACTCCTAAAATTCACAGGCTTCACAATGCCTGGGCTCAAGATTATTAAAGTAGTTTTTAAAAATCGCTGGAGAAAGGAGACTCTGTTGGATCTGCCTATAAGTCCCTACAGGGAATTCTGTGGATGCAGCTTTTGTGAGTTGTCACCTATGCTAGGATCGGCCTTTCTGTGACTCCCTTTCCTTTGAGTCACCCTTGCTCCTTTAAGTAACCCCAATAAGCTCATTGGCGCACCAAGCTAGACCTGAGTGTAATCATTTCTTTGATCTGTCTTCAGTGCCCTAAGTGAGTTGAACAGATGTTTGTTCAATACCCCTAGGGAAAAGGCACATAGCACTGATACACAAGACAGTGTGGAAATGACCATATGGTATAGAGACCTGTACGGCAATACAATGCCTTGAGAGAAAGAGGACTCTCAAGGGGGGGGATAGGACTCTACCATTCATGGGCTTCATTTCCAGCCTTAATTTACCAATTCAGTTCTTCAGCAAATGGGTATTAAGCAGCTGCTGAATGAAAGTAACTCCTAGAGTTAACACAGAGACTCACAACTGATCAAAGATGTGAAAATAAGCAATTTTGTAGTGACCAGCCCTAAATGAGATGTCTATATCGCACCCCAACCCCACAAGGCTCAGGGAACATTGTAGAAAAGGGTGCAGAAAGATTGTGAGAGCTGGAGAACTCAGAGCAGCTGTGGTTGTCTGCAGAAGATCAGGCCAGTTAACACTCCAGCATGGATGGAGGGTGGACTCATGAGTCCCCATCCTTAACTAAGGAGTTATTGACAGTGAAGGCTTCTGGGGGAGGGAGAGTCAACATCTTTCAGTGGTGTGGCCTCTGATATGATGTTCATTCTCCAATGAATGACACCATATCTCTGCACACATAGGCAACACTAACAACTCAGTGGGGTTTTTTTTATTAAATGCATCCCTTGATAATTTTATATCTCTACATAGAACACATTCTAGTTATTGCCATCCTTTGCCATCTTAGTGTGTTTTCTTAGAAAGGGGTATGGATGTTGGAAAGGAGTTCTGAGAGTAGTTGGAAGAGTAAGGAGTTGATACGATCTAAAATACATTGTATAGATGTATGAAATTATCAAGGAACAAATACAAAGTAAATAATAAAATGTGTGGTAATAGTGTACTTAATTATAATATACGCCAGTTTTTCCATTAATCAAAACAAGGACAATAGCACCTACTTTTTAGGCTGTGAGAATTTAAGTAAAATGCCAAGTCTATAACCCATCACACATGCTTGATAAATAATGGCAGATTTTGTAAGTTCAGCTACAGATCAGTGCATGTACAGCTTCTGTTCTCATTGCTGTAACCAAGTACCTGACAAGAATCAGTTTAAAGTTGGAAGAATTTATGCTGATGAAGTTCAAGTGGACCATTCCATCATGGTGGGGAAGGCAAGGAGCAGGAGCAGGAGGGAGCCATTCATTCTGCATCTTCATTCAAGAGGAGAAGAGTTAACAGGAATGGGGTCAGACAACAAACCATCAAGGGCACCACCATAGTCCACTACTAAGCAAGGCCCCATCTCTTGAAGTTCCCACAATATTCCCCAACAGCACACCAAGTATACAAATACGTGAGCCTACTGGGGACATTTCACATTCAAACCTCAACAGAGTACATATGAGAATCAATGCTCAGGTAGAGATAGATTCCTACAACTCAGAAGCTATTCTGTAACAAAGAGAATCAAGGTAAGGCACTCCCCACCACTCTGCCTTCACAAGCTCTCCATTTACCCAGATCACAATGCCTGCAGCAGCAAGGGTCTTCACATATACCAAGGGTCTTCACATCACATAGTGTGATCTTCACTCGCTATGGGAGCCCTGTACACAGCAGGCAGAATCACAAACCTGTTTGTTACTCAGAGCCATCCCCATTGGAAACCATCTGGTGCTGTATAGGAGAGCAGAACCCTCTTAGCATACAGCCACCGCCCTTACCTGGATAAAGAGCTCTCAAATTGTCAATAATGTGGGAAGAGCAATCAGAATGTTTAAAGCAAAAAAGGAAAGATTATCAGGAGAGCTAGGGAGACAGACCAGTCAGTGAGTGCTTGCTTATCATCTCAAAGGTGAGGAGACAGAAACAGGTAGATCCCTACTGCTGGCTGGCCAGTAAATGTGGTCTATCCAGAAGGTCCAGGGTACTGGAAGACTATCTCAAAAAACAAGGTGAGTAGAATCTGAAGAATGACACTCAAGGTTGTCTTCTGGCCTGTACATGGACACATGTGCATGCACACCCACAGACACATACATAGGAACATGCATACACATGCACATAAACATATACACAAAAAAGAAAGAAGAATTGTTCGTTGGAAATAACCAACCATGAAAGCCCCACAGTGAGCATTACTGTCTTGGTGTAAAAGCTCAGATTAAAAGGAACACCTGACTTTTGTCTCAGAGAGGACAAGTGATGAATGTCCTACACACAGAAGAAAAGGTTGCCAAGGGAGGGATGGTGCTTCCCGGCATTTCAGGACACCCAGAAGTATAAAGTGGTTCATCAGAAATATAAGAGCCAGGCACTTGGAATGTCAAAAGTTTGGCTTATAAATGAATGAGGAAAAGAAAGGTGTCCCCAGGAGGAAAGAAACATTCAAATAGAACTACAGACTTTCAAAGCAAGAAGGGACATTGGAATCAATCATCCATCAATAGCTGAGCAACAGAGTGAGGCCAGGGATGTAAAGTAACTTAACCAGAGAAATCCAACACAGAAGACAATGTCTTAGCTTGTGTTTCCCAGAAAACAGGCAAAAGTGTAGTGCAAATGTGTGTGTGTGTGTGAGAGAGAGGGGGGGGGGGAGGGAGAGGGAGAGGGAGAGGGAGAGGGAGACAGACAAAGAGAGAGAGAGAGAGAGAGAAGAGTGTGTGTTTTCAGTGAGCAGGTGATTTATGTAGCAAGTGATTACAAGAGGCAGGATCTGATGGAATATGGTATTTGGGAAAACCTGAATCCATGTTTGAGGGCCATGATCACTCATATTTGGCTCCAGAGTAAAGTATCTTATTCTCATTGAGGTGAGAGCTATATTTTTGTCTAGACACTTCTATGCACATTGGCTGAGCATGTTTCTGAGGCTCCATTACTGAAAGATCCTCAAGTCCCAAAAGTAAAGTTGGAGATGCACATTTGAACATGGACACTGTCCACAGAGAGGAATCCAAAGCCTGCAGATATTGTCTGCTTCGCCTTGGCCACACCTGGTCCTAGCATCAAAATTAGGGCATTGAAATGTGTTCCACAGATGAAAGACATTCAGTTGGATCCTCTATGCTAAAGTATATTTTGAGGGGCACAGGGTAAAACAATGCCACAGTTTCTGAAAGATTTATCTAACCACAGGCTTAAGACACTGACCAGCATCTCATTTACCTAGTTATTGTCTTGAAGGCCAAAAATGCAGGGCTTTAACTCTACCCCAGGTTGCAAGGGATCTTTGACGGAAGAGAGGTGTGTGTGTGTGTGTGTGTGTGTGTGTGTGTGTGTGTGTGTGTGTGTGTGTAGTGGGATTTTTGGAGGGTGTATTTTTGTATTTTATTCATTCTTTGACAATTTCATGTATACATATAAACAATTTTAGTTATTTTTACCCTCTCTCTCATCCCCTTCCCTCTTCCACTGAAACCCCTTTTCAGTCCACCCCCACTCCTATTTTTGTGGTTATTACACGTGTGACCCACAGAGTTTGCTTGACTGTGTGTGCTTTAGTAAGAAGTTATTTCCTGGGGTTTGGTTAACTTACCAGCGGTTACACCACAGAAGAAAATGACTCCCTCCCCAGCAGTCATTAACTGTCTACATTCCCTCAGGGAAGGGATGGAATGGGGCCTCATAAGTCCCTCCCCAATCCATGATGAAATGTTGATGGGCCTAATCAGGTGCGGATGTGGCATGAGTAAGCACAGCTGTATCAAGTTCTTGAGTGCAATGTCATATCGTGTCCAGAAGACCTTTTTTGACACAAAACTCACCATCTTTCAGCTCTAAAGTTCTTCATGCCCTGTCCTCTGCAATATTCCCTGAGCCTTGGTGGAGATGATACAGATATTCCATTTAGGGCCAAGAACTCCACCATTGCTTATTCCTGTCATTTTGTCAAGTTCTGAGTCTCTGCACTAACCACTGCACACAGCAATAAGAAACATCTCTGGTCAAGGCTAAGAGCAATACTAATCTATGGTACAAACATGAGTGTATAGAAAGCAATTTGACAACATGTCCACTTAGCAAAACAGCAGTATTTGGAACCTCTCTGAGGTCTAAGACCACCGTAGCCATGGGATCTTGACCAAATTTATACTATCAGGCCCAGGCTCCCTCCTATGAAACAGGACCCAAATCAAATCAGAAAGATCGCTTTTCGCCGAAGGCGAAGAAGGAAGCTCCTGCCCCTCCCAAAGCCGAAGCCAAAGCAAAGGCCTTGAAAGCCAAGAAGGCAGTGCTGAAAGGCGTCCACAGCCACAAAAAGAAGAAGATCCGCACGTCACCCACGTTCTGGCGGCCCAAGACCCTGCAGTTCAGGAGGCAGCCTAAATATCCTCAAAAGAGAGCGTCCAGGAGAAACAAGCTTGACCTCTATGCCATCATCAAATTCCCCCTGACCACTGAATCAGCCATGAAGAAGATAGAAGACAACAACACACTTGTGTTCATTGTGGATGTCAAGGTCAACAAGCACCAGATCAAGCAGGCTCTGAAGAAACTCTATGACATTGATGTAGCCAAAGTCAACACCCTTATAAGGCCTGATGGAGAGAAGAAGGCATATGTTCGGTTGGCTCCTGACTATGATGCTCTGGATGTTGCCAACAAAATTGGGATCCTCTAAACTGAGTCCAGCTGGCTAATTCTAAATATACTTTTTCACCATAAAAAAAAAAATCAGAAAGATCATGATAATTTCACCACTACTGCATCAGAGAACACATCTTGTCTAGCAAGTCAGTATTGTAGCTACTGGTATGACAGGGCAAAATAGTGCAGCCATTACTCCGTCTTGTAGTCTTCCTGAGGCCATTTCAGGTTTAACTAGAATTTGATCACCTTTTTGGAGATCCCATGGAAAATTACCCAACTGTAAACTAGGAACCCAAGGTCAAGATGCCCCAGCTGACTTATCCTAATTCCTAATAAACTGCCTGATTATGCACAACCCCCTCCATCTAACAGCTTATCTCAGCTTCTGTTAAACTGCTTGCTCCTGTGAAGCCTCCCTGTAGCCACTGAGAGAGATGCCAGGACATGGTTTTGCCTTCAAAATCCCTGTGCTTTGGACAAATTGGGCCTACACTTAGGTCCAAATGCCTGAGTGTGGTCCCAGCCAGCAGGAATAAAGCCTTTCAACTGGCTATAAACTATGTCCAAGTGGTCCCCCTGTGAGAGTTGTGCATTCCCTGTGACAGTGGGATAAGGCTTCATGACTTTTCTCTACTGAAGCCTGAAGAACACATTCCAGAACCATGAAAGCTCACCAGCAGGGAAGAAGCTTCCAGCTCAGTTCTAGCTTGATTCCTCTGTATGCTGTACCCAAAGGGCATGATGGTATCTTCAGTAACAGGGTCTTCCCATCAATGTCTGATGGGAAGCCAAGAGCAATGTCCATAGCCTGCATTGTTTGGGGACTCTGAGGGCTCCCTGATAAACAACTTTTAGCACTGGAAGTATCAATAGCCTATGGTTTCTGAGAGGAGCAGTGTCCACCTGTGCAGGATATCTCCATTCAACCTCTTGTATTAATTATGTTTTAATGACCTTATAAAGCAGAAGGCTTCCAATGTTTCTTCCAGACATCCTTAGTTTGAGTTATCCCCATCCCCATCCTATGCCCTGCCCTCCACCTTGCTTTTTTGAGACATGGTCTTTCACTGGTCTGGAACTTGCCGAGTAGACTAGGCTGGTTGCAGCCGAGTTCCAGGGATTCTTCTGTCCCTGCCTCCCCAGTACTGGGGTTCCAAGCACATGTACACCCAGCTTTTCTGCTTGTGTTCTGGGGGCTTTTAACTCAGGTCTTCATGCTCAAAAGGCAAGCATGTAACTGACTGAGCTATCTTCCCAGGGCCCAGAGGGGAATTTTAAATGCAGATGCTAACAAGGAGCTGAGCTTCTTGATATAGCAGACAATACCATGTCCTAACAATATGTTGAGATGGAAATCTTTTACAGCTAAAGCACCCTTAAGCTGCCTTTAATGTCAATATGTAGTAAAGGTCTGAAAGAAAACGAGTCAACTTTAAAGGAACATTTAAGCAGCAGACCTCAAGAGTCCAGAATCAATTCTGTCACCTTCCTGCCAGGCTATTTCCACATTCCTACAGGAGGCTTCATTGGCAAATTAGGCACAGGACCGCTGGACTGTCTGGGAATGTCAAAAAAGTGGCAGGTGATAGCCAAAATGTGTCATTGTCTTTTGCAACCAGGTATATTAATAACCCAGGGGACCCTGGCGATCAATTTCATTGTTCTAGGCAGGCTGCCTGTGCAATGTCATGCTTCTCAGATGGAGATGGGCAGCCTCCTAAGGCAGGCAGCTGGGTACCAGACATACTAAAAAAATCACTCCATAAATACACATCTATTCCAGGAGCATCCATTCTGCTGTAAGGTATCAGGGGGATCTCTGTGAAAAGAGGTGGAACAGAATGCCAAGTTGATATTAATTTTTTAAGATAAAAGCTATAACTTTGAGGGCTTTCCATACTGGGATGGGCAATTCAGGTAGTAGCCACTGGACCTCCCAGGGCCATGAATCCATTCACTCTCTTATACCCTGAGGGTCATTTTGAGGGAAAGGATTTAAATGTGTCAGTGAAAGAAACGTTCTTTGCAGTCAGGTGGATCTGGACTCAGTAGAGTTGCCGTGAATGGGTTCTGTTTCTGAGCCTCAGTTTCCTAGTTAGTTGGTATGAAGGTAGATGCTTGAACTCACACATGTTGTAATTCACTGGAACAGATACATGGAAAACAAACCGAAGGCAGATTTCTTTTGGCTCAGTTTCAGTCCTTGGGCATGTGACTCATTGTGTTGGGCCTGAAGCAAGGCAGCACATCTTGGAAGTGGGAATGTTTGACAGACTGCTCTCCTCATAGAAGCAGGAACCAGGCAGCATCATGAGAACCCACTCCAGAGAAATGCTTTCAGTGATGCACTTCTTGAATCTAGGCCCCAGCTCTTAGTAATCCATTCAGTAAGACCTCCTCAGGAGATAAACCCATTGATGAGGTCAGTGCCTCTGCTTGTGTTAACTTGACCCAAGCTAGAGTCATTTGGGAAGAGGGAACCACAAATGAGAAAATGTCCCCACCACAGTGCCCTATGAGCAAGCCCGAGGGTGTTTTCTTGATTGGTGATGGATGTGGGAGGGACCAGCTCATCGTGGGCAGTGCCATCCCTGGCCAGTGGTACTGGGTACTATAGGAGAGCAAGCTGAGTAAGCCAGGACGGGCAAGCCAATGAGCAGCGTTCCTCTATGGCATATGCTTCTGTTCTTGCCTTGAACTCCTGCCCGGAATTCCCTGAGAAATGGACTGTGACCTGAGAGTTGTAAGGTGAAATAAACCCTTTCCTGTCATGGTAGTTTATCACAGCTATCACAGTTAGAAACCCTAACTAAGACAGCACCCAGATGGAGACCATAACTGTAACATACGAGCCACTGGGAGACATGCAAGCCATGACAGTATTTAACTATGCCTGTTTCATAGTTGGATTTTTGGGAGAGTTAACTGGACAAGTATCACAGAATGTGTAGTGTGGAATTGATATGTAAGTAGCAGTTGCCTCCATCCCCATTCATATAAGATAGTCACAAATAGGGACAGAACCATGAGACATGTGAACTATTGACAAAGATGGTAGTTAGGAGTCAGGCGATAGCTCAATCAGTAAAGTGCTTGGTGTGCAAGCATGAGGACCTAACTTTGATGCCCACAACCCTTGCAACCAAAGCCAGGTGTGGCAGCCCAGGCTTACAATCCAGTGCTGGGGAGGTAGAGACAGGCAGATCCATGTTCACTGGCTAGGCAGCCTACTGAACTAGTGAGCTCCGCGTTCAGTGACACTGTCTCAAAAAGTAAGATGGACAGTGCCTTAGGACTGACACCCAAGGTTGATATCTGATCTACACATACAGATAGGCATACATGCACACATGCACACACACATACAAACACACACATGAATACATTAAATAACCAAGTGTGGTAATTATGAATGGCCCGGGTCATTCCCCTACCCACTTCCCACATATCCATCCATTCTGTGTGACATCAATGCTCACCTCCTTGGATTCCACAAACGACTACATGATTAGCTCTAACATAAAGGATGAAGGTAAAGATGATGTAAAAGCATCTATGGACTGCACCTGGCCTGTTTAAACTCTGCCATCACCTTGAAAAGGATATGGTCAGGCTAATCTGCAGGAGATACACAGGCTCAGGGACATGTCTTCCCAATTGTTCTAACCAGGGCCAGGCCACAAGAGTCTATACCCAGCCAGTGCCTACCATGTGGGGGACCCAAACCCTGAGCCTTGACACCAGAACAAGTACCAGGTGAAGAAAAATTTATTTGGTTGTTGTTGAATGTCACTTAGACATTCTTGACTATTTGTTACACACCAGTACTGGGGAATGGTAGGTAACCCATTGCTATGGCTGCCCTGTGCCCTCCAAACTTACTGTAGACACCCTAATCCCCAGAACTTTACAATGTGACATTAATTGGAGAAAGGATCTTCACAGACGTGATCACATTCAAATGAGGCCATTAGGGTGGCCCAGATCCAATCTGACTAAGGCAGGCAGTTTTCATGGAAACTTAGAAACTGGGATTTCCCCACCACCAACCCTAGACCTACTTCATACTGTGCACACAACCTCTCTTCAAGCACAGCAACTGGTTGGTCCAACATTTAGCTCATTAACAACCTTCACACATGCAGGCATAAGAAAGCACACCTGCACATACATGTGCACATTCATTACCACACACACACAAATAAATAACTGAAATAGGAATAGGCAAGTGGTAATTTCTCCAGGTGGGTTGCAATAGGCAGTTGAAAACCATGTGGGTGAATTTTTTCACTCTGTTAAAATGAGGACTCACTAGTTTTCCTTCCACTTTAATTGATATTTTGCCCTTGTATAATTTTCTTGTGTGTGATATTTAGAAAATATCTTCCAAGTAGATACATCCCATGCTACTGTATGTGTGTGTGTGTGTGTGTGTGTGTGTGTGTGTGTGTATATATATATATATGTATATATATATATATATATATATATATATATATATATATATATATATATATGCATGTGTATGTGGGTGGATGTGCGTATGTGTCTGTGTAGGTGCATGTGAGAAAGGGGAGGGGGTATGTGTACATGGGGAGTAGATAGGCATATACCCATGAGTACATGTGCTGAGGCCAAGGGAACACATTGTATGTCCTACTCTACCCCTCTCTGTCTTATTCCCTTGAGGCAGAGTCTTGTTGAACCTTAAACTTGGCTGAAGCCAGCAAGCCGGGACAGGCACCCACCCCTGCCCCTGGCAGCACTGTGGTTTCCTTACACCCAGCCAGTCTGGGCTTCAGACTCCCCATGCTCAGACAGCAAGACCCCTTGACCACTGAGCCGTCCCAATACCTCTCTATTTGATCTTTAAATTATTGACATTGCCATTTTGTCATTAAACAGTTTATCTTCCTTTGGAGGTAATCTGTGGCATAAACTGCTTTGGTGTCTTGCCTCAATTTGTGCTAAATTATAAGTAGTTTTACTTATAATTTTGCTTCCAAGTGAAAATGTCAACAGCCTAAAAATGAAAGCAGCGTCCTTATGTTGTTATGAAAGTGGGTTTATGCTCACAGTCCTCCCAAAAGGGTTTTAGGATTCCCGAATGTCTCCAACCTTTCCTTTGAAAACCATTGTGCCAGACAATGCTGAAAATATTCATAGTTATATCCTCACTTTGTTTGCAGATTTTCAATCATGTTCCTTAGTATTTCTTTCACACAAACACACAGGATCATTCAAACCACATTGGGAGCAGAGAAGAGAGAAGAAAGGGAGAACAGCTAGACAGGGCCTTCGTGGCTGTTACTCCTTAGTGCATCATGCATGAATCACACCACTCCAGGAAGCGGGGTGTCCCCCCAACTCCGCTCTCCAGAACAGAATGTATAATCAAAACTGACTATAAGTCAGGAAGCCTCCCTGAAAGGAGGCTGCTGCTTCTCTGAGTCGCTTACAGTCTTTTCGTCATCACCAAATACCTTCTTACCATTCATCAACTAAGTTAATTAGCAGATAATCACTACCCCTTGAGCTGTATACTACTCCAAACTCTCAGCAGATGAATTCATTTTTTAAAGCCAGCTCTTTAGAATGTGTGTGAATATGGGCTGTTGTCTCACAGGAGCAAGATTGCAAGGCACAAACATTTGAGCAACACCTGCAAACCATAGATACACCTCGTCAGAGGCAAAGAAGACCTTGAATGATTCAGCAAACCTTAGACAGTCAGTCCTGTGCGTGGATGTTTCTGGATGTGGGAAATTAAGAAAACTAGGATTTCAGGAGCCCATGAGAGCTCATGTTTAAAAGGTAAAATACAGTCACCCTGAATGGCATGCCTCTGGGTGCTGTTGACTTACTCAGTTTAACATGACCACAGCAGTTTTCTATCAAGTGTAGTTGGGTTTTTCTTTGGGCTGCCTAAGCATATTCAAACATACTGTATCAGTTTAGAGGTTTTCCTCTGTCTGGATCTGGCTTTTTGCACAGCTGGATTACTGGCACAGGGCTCTGGCAACTGGCCCTGCCCCCTAGGTTCCCTGAGAGTGGGAGCCATGTTTACCACCCCAGGTCTGAGAAGTTGCTGAGCCCACTTTTCGGAGTCCCCATGAGTGGAGAGGTCCAGGTGGCAACTGTGGTGGCACCAGCTGGCATGACTTCCCTGTTGGTATGGTCCATGTCCCATGTTGGGTGCCATGTGTAGGCAGACTTTTCTTTGGACTGCCAGCTTACAAATAACAACATGGAGACTTATTATTAATTATGAAAGCTTGGTCATTAGCTTAGGGTTGTCCCACTAGCCCTTGTAACTTAAATTAACCCATATTTTTTATTAATCTACATTCTACCATGTGGCTTTTAATTCTCTCATTCTGTGTGTCCAACTCATTCCACATCTCGATGCTGTCTCTCCTCTTCCTTTCTCTGTCAGGAAGTCCCACCTATTTTCCTGCCTAGCTATTGGCCATTAAGGTTTTTACTACATCAACCCCAGTAACAGGTCTTCACACAGTGTACAAGTATTCTGCAACAATCAAGTTCTGAAAGAAAAACTGTTAGGGCTCAAGCAAGAAGAGAAGCAGAGGCCAAGCAACACCAAGTATGAAGGAGTCAGGGAGTCCAAGAAGTGAAACAAAGGTTGCTGTGAGCCAAGATATCACAGAGGACATAATCTAGCCCAAGACAAAATGAATATGATTCATGTCAGTGAGAGGGGAAAAAAAAACCCACAACGGCTCAAATAGGGAAAGGATGGAAATGAGAAAAGTTCAGTTTCACAGGGTCTCAGTTCCATTTCTATTCCTATGATGAAACACACTAAAAGAAACAAATTATCTATAAAAGGTTTATTTTAGCTTACAATTCCAGGTTGTAGTCCCTCATAATAGGAGAGTCACAAAAGCAAGAGCTTGACACAGCTAGTCCCATTGTAGCCAGAGTCAAGATGCAGAAAGCAATGAATGAATGAATTCATTCATTCATTCTTTATTCATATATGCCTATGATCAGCATGCCTTGTCCATTCTTATACAGCTCAAGATCCCCTATATAGGGAATGGTGCAACCACAGTGGATGAATCTTCCTATTTTAACTAATACAATCCAGACAATCTCCCACAGACGTGCTCAAAAGTCTTTCTCCCAGGTGAGTCTAGGTTTTGTCAAGTTAACAATTAGCACTTACCATCATCATCATAAAAACATAAATCAATACTACACTGAAATTCCATCTCACCACAAAGTGACAGGCAATAAGAAAACATGTGACAACAAATGCTGGAGAGAATATGGACAGAACTCTAATCCTTACATGCTGACAGTGGGGATGTGACCTAGTCACATTACAGACGTTAATGTGGAGATTTCTCAAAAAAAATAAAAGTAGATCTTCACTATGACACAGCTGCTCCTGTTCTGGGACTCCAAGTCAACACATCACAGAGATGCTTGCCCATCAGTGTTTCTTACAATACTGTTCATAGCCAAAGGACTGCATAAGTTAAATGTGGTGCACACAAAACAGAATTTCTTCAGACATAAAGAACAAAGTTATATTCGTTAAAAAACTAAAACAACTGGAGATAATCACATTAAGCAAATTAAGCCAGTCTCAGAAAGATAAATATTTCATGTTTTCTCATTTGTGGTCTCTAGGTTATATAGATACATAAACTCATATATGGGTGTATGACATACAATTAGAAATAAACTGTCCAGGGAAATAGAGGAGACTATGGAGAAGGACAAAGGAGAGGAAAAAGGGGGTTATAAAGCAATGAGGAGAATGTGTTCACTATATAGCATGTCTGTGGATAAGGCACAAAGAATAAATAAAAATAAATCAATAAGCCAGACAAAAAATCCAAAAGAGAAATACAAATACACAAATACATAAGGAACCAAGTTGACATTACTAATCACCTAAGACAGGCAAAATAAAACAATAAGATGGGATGCTTTAGCTCAAAAGTAAAATCAGACATTTGTTTTGCCATGATGACATCCTGTGTACCAAGGACACGGGGAAATGGGTGCTCAGATATGCTGTTGAGAAACCATGCAACAGTACCCATAGAGTATACCTCTGCAATGTGTATTGAGAGAGGTACCTCTGGACACCACAAATGGTCCACAGTATTCATGGGAGATTGGGTCTAAGACTCACCTCCATGGCTGTTCAAGTCCTTAGCATAATAGGACAATATTTGCATATAATCTACATGTATCTTCCTGATACTATAAATGCTATCTAGATTACTTACAAAACTTGATACAATGTAAATGTGTATTATAATATATTGCTTAAAGAATAATGATGAGGAAATGTACCTATACATGTTCAGTTCAGGTACAATTTTTCCAGGTGTTTTCCATCCACAGTTGGTTTAAGATGAAGATTCAGAAGCCCCGGATGCAGAAGGCACCTGTAATTCTGCTGGAAATGTGTGCTACAGAGATAACTAGTGATCATCATTTAGCCTCACAAATAGTTCCTCCAGTACTATGTTGTTGTTGCAGTGGGTTTATAATAAAAGTTGCAAACAACCTAATTCTCCGAAAGTGATTAATAAATTATGTATACAACATGCATTTATGCAAGTACTAAATGCACTGTAAAATACATTTGTTAACATAGGAAGATATGTTACAATATGTTAAGTACAAAAAAAAAAAGAAAGAAAGAAATGATTATAGGGTCCAGGGAGATAATCAACAGCTAAGATCACTTACTGCTCTTGCAGAAGATCTGAGTTCTGTCCCCAGGAACCACATCACAGTCACAATTTCAGGGGATATGATCCCCTCCTCTGGCCCCTACGAGTACATGGTGCTCATACATCCATACATACATGTCAGCAAACATTCATACACATAAAAGTAGAAAAAATAAGTCTTTTTAAAAAACTAGACTGTGTGGGGGCTGGATAAATAGCTCTGCCAGTAAAGTGTCTGCCACACAAACATGAGTCCAAGGACCCACACAGAACTAGGATGGTGGAGCTCACCTCTAATTCCAGAGCTGGGAAGGCAAAGACTCCCAGGCTTCACAGGCCAACCTGGCCTGCCTGCTGAGCTCCGGGCCAGAGAGAACCTGTCTCAAAAAACAAGGTTGACAGTTTATGAGGAATGACATCTAACATTCTCTGGTTTTCTCACGCACATGTACACACATGCACATGAACCTATGCATGTGCACATACACCTCTGCACATACACACACACACATATTTACATATGGTCTGATTTTATAAGTGTGGGATATGTCGTGTGTGTGTGTGTGTGTGTGTGTGTGTGTGTGTGTGCATCTGTGTGTCAGTGTAACAAGATCTGGAAAGCAGTGTGTCATTGTGTGGATAGAACTATCTCTAGGTGAGTGTGGTATGAATAGTTTAAAGTTCTATGCACCTGCCTGCATTTTCTGACTTCTCTGCAATAAGCCTTTGAAAGGCGATTGAAAGCATACTCTTGCCGGCGAGTGATGGAGAGTATTCTAGGTGGGAAACAGATGAGCAAAGTCACAGAAGCTCAGAAACGAAGATTGAGTAACAGAGACAGAGTGAAAACCAGCGCTGTGCTTAAGAGGTGCCGTGCTAGTCGGGCTTAGAAAGAGCACCAAAAACCACATAAAGGCACAAGAACAGCCTCAGCTGCAGAGGGTGCTCTCAGTCCACACCTCTCGAGGGTAGAGGCTAGCCCTGCTTACACCGGAAGGCAACTTCAGCCCACGCCCCCTGCTCTGCTCAGTGCTAGACTCTGGGCACCCAAGGCTAAATTGGGTGGTCAAGCAGCAGTTGGTCACGTGGGTGTGGTGTGTGCTAGAGTCCTACAAAAGTGATCTGATGGCCCAGCCCCCATCAAAGTCCTATGTGATGTGATCAATTCCTTTTGGGATTGGGTTTGGGGGTGCGTGCATGCGGTAAACCTTGGATATCTCTTTCAGACAGTCTATGCCTTGTTTTTTGAGACAGGAACTGGAACTCATGTATTAGACTAGGCTGGTTGGTTAGCAAGTCCCATGGGTCTGTCTGTCTCCACCGCTTTGAGCTTTGGGATTCCAGGTAAGTACCATCATGTTTAGCTGGTGGGGGGGGGGGAGTAGGAGGGTAAGGGAGGTAGGGGGAGGTGAGGGGGGGTGAGGGGTTGCGGGCAAGCACGGCATGTGTTCGTATAAGGCCAGAGGTCAACATTGTAAGACTGTCGGGTATCTTCCAATTTCTCTCAATCTTATGTGTTGAGGTGTGGTCTCCTTACTCACCCCTATCTTGGTGTGGCCATGATGACATGAGGCATTGCCGAGGAAGTGACTTTCTCAGGAGTAATGAAGGCACAGAAACATGTATCCAGAAGAGTTCTTACTGAAGTCATGAGTCCTTGTATCAGTTACACCCTCTCCTCAAGTCTCGGTCCTTCTGCAGGTCCAAAATGTCCCCCAGTGATGCCGCCACTAGCTTGGAAACCACATCTAAGAACCCCTGCCCCAGTGCTGACACTTCCAACAAAAGTAGAACGGGATGTGTGGTGGTCAGCAAACTACAGTTTCCCTGGGAAGCTGTGTCCAGGCAGCCCTGGAAATAAGAACAAGCTTTAAACAGCAGGGAAGGGTAAGTGGGAAGCATTCCATGGCACTTAAAAAGTGTGTGAGGAGCTGGGCGGTGGTGCACGCTTTAATCCCAGCACTCAGGAGGCAGAGCCAGGTGGATCTCTGTGAGTTAGAAGCCAGCCTGGGCTACAGAGCAAGATCCAGGACAGGCACCAAATCTACAAAGAGAAACCCTGTCTCGAAAACCAAAAAAAAAAAAGGTGTCTGAGGACTGAGCAAGCAGTGACTGTCGGGACAGCACTTGCCCGGCAAGCACCAAGACCCAAGTTTGATCCTCAGAGTCCAAACAGAATGCAGGCATGGTGGCACATGCTTGCAATCCAAAAGATAATTAATAAAGGGGAAAGATTTTCTTCTTTTTAAATTGGCTATAATCTCCCCCTTACTGTTTATATTCAAATGAAAGCAATTATAGGGCAGAAGCCTGCGGAGAAATCTGACAATTTATGTAAAATTAACATAACAAGAGCTCAGATCAAATGTATTTATAAAAGCAGCCAGCCACATAATGAAGTGAAGGAAGAGGCAGGAGGATTCCTGGAGCTGGCCAGTCTGGTCTCCTTGATGAGCATCAGGCCAGTGAGAGATCCTGTCTCAAAATATAAAGCAGATAGTGTCCGAAAGATGATACCTGGAATGGCTAGAGTTGTCCTCTGGTCTGTGCACACACACACACACACACAAACACACACACACACACACACACACACACACACACACACACACACGCACGCACACATACACACACACATACACACAGACACATGCATACACACACACATACACACAGAGAAACAAACGGACACACACATACACACAGACACATGCACAAAGACACGTACATTCACACACACACACACACACACACACTTACACATACAGACATAGTATACAAAATCCATACTTTAGCATCCATAGATAAAGGTTTATTGATTCAGAACTCGCTCTTGAGCTGAAACTTTGCCATTCACTTCTTTGGAGCCACTGTGGAAAGAATGTGCATGTTCAAAAGCCATACAGCCCACAAATACTCGTCATGTGGGTCTTCCCAGAAATAGTCTTTTCTAAGGTAAGAGCTTCATGGGACCCTGAAGAGGAAAGGAAAACAGTCACCCAGAGTCTGGTTCCTACACCCTTAGAACTGTGCTCTGGGTCCATCCTCAGATGGGTGTTTTACACAGAATGACAGTCTCAATGTCTAGTTATTAACAAAGGGAAAGAGGAGCTAGAGAGATGTCTCAGAAGTTAAAAGCACTAACTCTTTTTGCAGAGGACACAGGTTCGGTTCCCAGAACCCACAGCAGGCAACTTACTGTCTATCACTCCAGTCCCAGGGGTCCAATGCCCTCTGGCCTCCACAGGCATCTATACATACACAGTATACATAAACCCACTCTGGCACACACACATAAACATAAGGAAAAAGAAATAAATCTTCACAAAATAAAAAAATTAAACAAAGGGAAAAGATACAGTTTTTTAAAATTGGACGTAATCTCTCACTTTCTGTCTGTATTCAAATGTAAGCAATTATAGGGCAGAAGCCTGCTAAGAAGCATGACAATTTATACAAAATTAATGTAACAAGAGCTCTGAGCAAATGTATTTATGAAAGCAGCTACATAGCCAGACAGTCACAAATAGGAAGCCATGGCGGGGGGGGGGGGGGGGGGGGGGGCTCCAAACCTGCAATTCTTAGTTGGTATTTCATTTTCCTTTGCATTTAAATGATTATGCATCCTTGGGACAAATTACTTCATGCTTTTTCATACCAGGAAAAGGGGAGAAGAAAAAATGCACACTTTGGAGGAAAATCTCTGTAAGAGCCGCAAAGTGATAAATGCCCCTGAGCCTATTTACAAATGCAGGGGATGAGACAGAATTCTATTGAACTGTGCCACATAATCTAGTGGTTAATGAGCTGGAAGAACCTTTGTCAATGGCAGTGATTGCAAACTAACTCTTTCAACTCCAAGATCAATATGAGCATCCACAGCCCCGAGTTACCCCAAAGGGCACTCTGGGGAGAGAAACAGTTGTCAGAGGTTGCATGCTTGAAGCTCACAGCTGCAAGGCCACTGCCTGCTCTGTGTTCCTCTTCTTGTGTTTAAGTCCTGACTTCAAACAGAGGGAGCCCACCATAGTCTGGAGATCAAACCACTCAGCTCCCATGAAATGCTGGTACAAAAGAATTGAGTGGCTCTAAAGATCTCCCCCACTTTTTAAGAAGCTATGTGGGTTTGCCTGCTGGTGTGAACAACCAGGGAGGTGCCTACATCCCAGAAAGTTCTAATTCTTGATTCACAAAGATAATGGCAGTGGACTGTTAACTGTGGGGAATTTTATACAGACTTGAACACCCTATAATAACTATTAAAACTCCCCCTCTCCCCCTCTCTCCCCCCTTGTGTGTGTGTGTGTATGTGTGTGTGTGTGTACACGAGAGCACAAACACACCCACTAAGGACAGACAACAGCATCAGATGTCAGTCTTCACATGCCACCCCATTTTGACACAATCTCTCTCTTGTTTTTTACACTTCATGTACCAGGCCAGCTGTCCCCCAGGCTTCCGGGTCTTCTCTGTCTCCCCACCTCCCATCTCCATGTAGGAACACTAAGATTAACAGACTTGCTTTTTTTGTCCAGCTTCTCATGTGGGCTTCGGGGAATTGAACTCAAATTCTCACTCTGTGCAGCAAGCACTTTTGCCAACTAAGCCCTTTCATCAGCCCCATAATAACTCTCTTGCCTGCTCCTTTTAGTGTTCAGGCTCAAGACAGACACACTCTTCCTCTGAGGCCTGGGTTTTGCAATTACATTCTCTATCTCTATTACCCAGAGTGATCACTAACGTTGTCACTAAGGTCCTAACACCATCAGACATAAGAGATCACAGGTAGACAAGACCTGTCACTCAACAGCATTTGTTGAGCTCCTAATACGTGGAGGGGAATCTTAGGAAAGAGGGAGATGAGCAAGACTTCAACCCAGCCTTAGTGCTCCCAAACTCCTCCAAGACACAGAGCGTTCATTGAATAACTAATAGATGATTGGGTTGTAAATTGGCAGAGACTTTTAGAGGTGTTTATTTCAGGCTGGAGAGGTGGCTCAGTGGGCAAAGGGCTTGCCATGGGAGTGTTAGGCCCTGGCTTTCAGATCCCCAAGACTCAAGTAAAGCCAGATGTGGAAGCATGTCCTGCGGCAAGATGGGGGGCAGAGACAAGAGACTCCCCCAAAAGTTCCCTGGACAACTAGCCTGGCATACAGAATGACAAACAAGAAATACTGTCCCAAACAAACGGAAGGAGAAGATTAACAGACGAGGCTGCCTCTGACCACCACATATACCCCACAGCACAGGTAAACCTACACACACACACACACACACACACACACACACCACATCCACATATATTCATCACACACATACATAACACACACACACACACACACACACACACACACACACACACCACATCACAAATCCACATATATTCATCACAAACATACATCACACAGTGGGGCTGGAGCGATGGAACAGAGGTTAAGAGCACTGACTGTTTTTCCAGGTCCTGTGTCCAATTCCCAGCAGCCACATGGTGGCTCACAACCATCTGTAATGAGATCTGGTGCCCTCTTCTGGCCTATAGGCATATGTGCAGGCAGAATATTGTATACATAATAAATAAATAAATCTTTAAAAAAAAACATACATCACACACATATACATCACACACACACACACACACACACACACACACACACACACACACACACACATCACAAAGAGAGACAGAGGCAGAGAGAGAGATCTGAGATTATTTTTAAGCCTTTATTTCATATTAAGTGCCCAGCAAATGTATTTCAGGTGAAGAGCAATAAGCTTGCATGCCACTTATCACTGGTCCTTAAGTAGATGAAGAGGTTTCCCCACACCATCCTCCCATACCCCATCTTGGACTTTACATGAAGCTATTTCTGCTGTACCTATATTTCACCCATTAAGTTTCTCTCTTATGTCAAGGTTTGAGACTTTTAGCAAAATCCACAATAAACCAGTTTTGGAGGAGAAAAATAAAGCATGCAAAGTTTAAAACTGTCCTGAATGTTGTGTTGAGTAAATCACCATGGCCAATCCCATCCCGTTGACAGAAAGTTCCAACTGACTATCGCCAAGACACAGGTAAAATATCGACATGTGGCCCTGCATAGAGAAGGGAGAGTAGGGTGGTCTAGGGAAACTGGGCTTCCTGAGGCTGCCCAGCAATCCTTTTCATGTCTATTCACTTTTCTTGGATTATAAAGATATGAATAAGTTCCCTCTCCTTGAGGAGTTCACAGTCTACCAAAGAGCCAGGCTTGTATGTAGGTATTCAGGTATAAAAACAAATCAGAGGAGCACAGGAAGGTAGGTAGCTTTAGGAAGGGAGCTGACAAAATCACTCTTCAGAAATGAACCTTATTGGGAGCAGGACCATGGAAGCCATGATTGGGCCTTGAGGTGGAAGAACATTACAATGCATTGTACCAGACACACATGAACAGAGCATAAAGGGAAATGGGGATTCTCTGCAAAGCCTGGGAATGAAAAGGAATCTTATTAAGAAAGACAGTTGAAAGGTGGGGAGAGAGAGAGAGCTGCTGTGGACAGGATGGTGGGGGCCAGAGGGGCCTTCAGAGAAATCCTCTGAACAGGAAAGGAAAGCAGCTGCTGGGATTCCACAGCTCCAGTTTAGTCTCGGGTAGCCCATACGACAAGATGCATGGAGGATCCAGGGACTGGGTTAAACCATATGTTAGGGGCTGCGAAGCCACCGCACAGCATGGCTTATGAACTCTCTAACCTACAAGGAGTAGGGATAGCCTGATTTATTCAAGCTTTGGGATCTGGGCCTTAGAGTGACCAGTGTCTTAAACAGGCAGGCCATACCCTAACAGGAGGAAAGAATGAATTTCTACAAGCAGTGGTTGTGGTTCTGATGCAGTCTGTCCCCAACAGGTTCATGTGCTAGAGCTATATGGCTCAAATGAAGTGCTGCTAAGATGTGATGGACCTTTAAAAAGGGGGGCATGTTTTTTTCTTCACTACATGACGCTGTCTTGGACTTTGCCTCAGAAGACGTGGTAACTGGAGCACACTACTGCAATACTACCCACGTCTGTGGTGACAGTACTGGAGCTAATGACACTCCCTAATAGGTGGAGAGCTGCAGGGACAGGAGACACTCACCTGAGAGTCCAGCTGTTCCTCTTCCCCCTGGCTCAGCTGCAAGTGATCTTGGGAAATATTAGATATATAGAAAGAGGAAGATAAATTGAATGATGGCCTCTATGGTGCAGCTTCCATGCTGTGGGATGTTCTGTATGGCAAATATGTTAATAAATAAAACACTGATTGGTCAGTAGCCAGACAGGAAGTATAGGTGGGACTAACAGAGAGGAGAATTGAGGGAACAGGAAGGGAAGGGGAAGACTGCCTGCAGCCACCGCCAGGACAAGGAAGATGTAAGGTCGCAGTAAGCCACGAGCCATGTGGCAAAGTATAGATTAATAGAAATGGGCTAAATATAAGAGAAAGAGCTAGACAATATAGGCCTGAGCTAATGGCCAAGCAGTTTAAATAATATAAGTGTCTGTGTGTTTATAAGTGGGCTAAGGGACTGCGGGGCTTGGCAGGGCCCGGAGAGAAAACTCCAGCTATACTTCCACGAGGATGTCATCCATGAGGAGCTGGGATTTTGTGGTGATGCAGCTGTTGGGGTCTCCCATGATGTAAAGAAGAGTTAATACACTCATTGGTCTCACTAAGTTGAACTTTAATGAAATTATATTTTGGACTGTCAGTGGTGGCCCTGTGGAGTGAATGAATGTTTGCTGAACCTCTTCAGGAGAAGTCAAGGTGGTTGGTAAATCACTGTGGCAATGCCTTCTGAAGGAACTAATGCTGGCCTTTAGATGAATCCATTTTCATCAAACAGAGTTTGTATGAAGAGTGTTGTGTGGTTTGAATGAGAAATGTCTCCTGTCAACTCATGCATTGGAACAGTTGGTGCCCAGCTGGTAGTGCCATTTGAGGAGGTTATGGGACCTTGAGGAGGTGGAGCCTTGCTAGAGGAAATATGTCACTGGGAACAGGCTTTGAGGACTTTACAGACTCTCCCCACTTCTGACTTGCTCTGTCTACTTCCTGCGTGCAGTGACGATGTGAGCTCTCAGTTTCCTGGCTCTGCCATCATGACTCCTTGTTACCATGCTGCCCTGCCATTATAAACTCTAACCCTCCAGAATCATAAGCCAGAATAAGCTTTCTCCATTAGGTTGCTTTTGGTCACAGTGTTTTATCACAGCAACAGAAAAGTCACTAATACAGAGTGAGCCTTGGGCTGAGGAGATAGCTCAGTGGATAAGAGTGCTTGCTTGCTGCACAAGCCTGAGAACCCGAGTCTGGGTTTTATGCATCTGAAACTCAGCACTGAGGAAGGCAGGAGCCACATACAGAAGGACCACTGGTGCATTCTGGCTGGCAGCTTAGCCAAAAGGAGTGAGCCATGATTTCCAAAAGATACCCTGTATCCAGGGAACAAAGAAAGGGAATCATAGAAGAGGACTCCCAATGTCTATTGTCTCTGCACTTGGGTACATGTGCCCTCACACATGAATGTGTGTATACAGAGAGGGAGATAGATAAACAGTGATCCTGGTCTCCTCACTCTCTTCCCCTCATCTCATCAAGTCTTCCCACTCTTTGCATACACTCCCCCACGATGCCCTCTGCCATGATGTGACCCAGCCAAAGCAGCCTCATTAGAAGGTCACCTCCTAATGGATTTCCCTTTTCAAAACTGTAAACTAAATAAAGTACCCAACCTCAGATGTTGTAATATAGTAACACAAGAGATAGATTCAACAGTGTGTAGATGAACACCCAAAAAAAGTTGAAGCACACCTCTACCTTTTAAAGATGTCACATACACTAGCAGCCCACCTGAATGAGAGAAAACCAGGAACCCAAAGAGTTCTGTGAAAAGAGGCTATGCTGGTTAGTTTTTTGACAACTTGATACCAACCAGAGTCACCTGGAAAGAGAAACCCTCAACTAAGGAATTGCCCCCACCAGACGGGCTTGAAGGGAAGTCTGTGGGTTATTCTTTTTGACTGATAATTGCTGTGAGATGGTCCAGCCCACTGTGGACAGTACCATGCGTGGGCAGGTGGGCCTGGGCTACTAGCTAGTGGGAGCAAGCCAGTAAGCAGTATTCTCCATGGTACCTGATTCAGTTCCTGCCTCCAGGTTCCTGCCTTGAGTCAGCTTCCCTCAATGATAGGCTGTGACCTGTAAGCTGAATAAACTCTTCCCTTTCTGGGTTGCTTTCGGCCACATTGTTTACTACAGTAAACTACATGTAACAACACAGATGGACTCATCTTACGTAGAGAACCTTGAAGCCATGGGCAGAGCTGTATCTATGGTTACAACTCTCCTTGTGCTTGGCGGTAAGGAAAAGAATGATTGCAAGTCCTGAGGCAAAGCTAGAAGAGTCAGGTGACATTCAAGTTCAAAGGTTAAAAGAAAAATAAGATGAATAATCCAGACAACAAAGCAAAATTACCTCAGTTTCCTCTCCCTGCAGGGACGCCTTTTCTGGACCTACCTGAGATCTTCGTGCCAGGCACTCTGTTGGCATCACCATGGAGGAGTCCATGCAAGACGTTGCTCCCCTTCAGATCTGGATCCAAGATGGGATGCTATGTGGAGAGCAGCTTTCTGCTAATTAATCCAGTCTGAGCTCTCCATGGAGCACTTCCTAGGGTCCCTAGGAAGATCTGCCTGCTCACAGAGCCAGAAGCTGCAGCTCCATCAAATAGCCACACTGCACACAACACAGCAGCCCATACAAAGACAGACAAAGCTGGAGGTAAGAGAAGGCAAAGGCCAGCTTCACTGTCAAGGTCTGAGCTAAAGCCATATCAACAGAACTAACCCAAACTGAGGAGAAGATAGTGCTGCTCTCTGGGCCTCCCCCCCAACCCCTTTATGTGTGTGTGTGTGTGTCTGTGTGTGTGTATGTCTGTGTGTCTGTGTGCACATGTGCATGTGTGTGTGATGTATGTTTTATGCATGCATGCATGCATGTGTATCTGTGTGTCTGTGTGTGTTCATGTTCTTATAGGTACACTTGTGTATGCACATATATATGTGTGCATGTGAGATCCAAACAGCTTCTGGCACAATTCATTCTGAGGGTTTTGTTTTACTTTTTATGCAGAGTCTCTCCTAACTGGGAATTTAGGACTGACAGATGAGCCCTGGGAATCTGTCTATCTCTGCCTTCCCAGTACTGGGATCCTAGGTGTGCACCACCACACCTGGAAGTTCTTCATGTGGGTTCCGGGGACTGAGCTCAGGTCCTCATGCCTGCAAAGCTCTATTGACTAAGACATCCCCAGCCCCTATTCCAACACCTTTAAATGTGGGAAATGAAAGCATCTTACTCTCTCCTTTAGATCCAGTTTAGAGCTCTCTCTGGCTTTTAAGTCTCTAATTCCTTGCCCTCCCCTGTCTACATCACTGCACACCCACCGTCTCACCAGGCCAATCCCAGAAACAACTGTTTCTTGATACCTGGGTGTGAAGTCCTCCACAGACAGGAAATGCAGTACATGGAAAGCAGAATGACCGCTGTCTTCTGAGAACTCACCAGTGAGAGAACTGTGCAGGAAAGCAGAGGTTAGGCACACACGAGAATCACAAAACACAAGCTGTGTACCCCAGACTGTGGACAAACAGGTCCTGAACTGTCAAAACTATTCATGCAGTTCCACAGTTATTTCCTGCACATTGAAGCTATCCCTCTTGGAGGGAAGCAGGAAACTCACAAGACTCAGGAAGTAAATGGAACTCATAAGGCCCCAGAAGTAAACATAACTTAGAAGTCTCTCAAGCTCCTGGAATTTACTCTTTCAAAGGATCTCTCTCCAAGGTCATGAACATGGGAAGCAATCACTGTAGTGAGAGACTGTCTTTGTAGAGCTGCCCACAGGCTGAGCAGAGGGCTGTAGGGATGAAGATCTACCAGTCATCGCTCATGCACCCAACTTTGAGACATCCATGCTCCTTTTAGTTAACCCATCACCTATTCCCCAGGAAACTCACTGGTTCACTGAGCTAGAACTCAACGGAATTTCTACTTTGGTGTGGATAACTGGATAACTGAATACTTGTTCATTAATCTCTAGGTAAAGTCACACACAGCACAACACACTTGAAGAGCCACGTGTACAATATAGAGGGAGCAACAGTTCTGAGAACAGGCTAGAATGAGGAGAAGTGGCTGCTGAAGCAGGAGCCAGCCCGAGATGCATCTGCTGAGCCAAAAAAGTCCATCTTCATAGTGAGGTAGATCAAATCCCAGAAATGTATGTATATGCAACAATAATTAAAGAAAAAGAGGCCATGAATTTGAAAGACAGTGTGTGGTGGGGATTGTTACATGGGAGAGTTTGGATGGAGGAAAGGAAATGGGGAAATAATTAAATTATAATCATGAAAATAAAAGTATGATGAAAAACACTAACAGAGTAAAATCAATTAAGGCAAACATCTGACATCAGCCTGTGGCCCAGGAGTGTACGTACACACACACATACACACACACACACACACACACACACACACACACACACACAGAGTTCTGGCTCCTTTGACTCAGTGGAGGAAGTCAAGGAGCTGCCCTGCCTACCATTAATGAAAAGTAAAGCCATTACTTAGCCAGCTCCATTCTAGCAAGCTGGCCTTTAAAGAACTGCAATTAAGCACCTAGATTTTAAAAGCAGATCCTATTTAACTTGGAACAGGACAAGATACCGGCAACCAGCTCATTAGCTTAAAATGCCATGCTACCTTTGCACAAAAAGGAGTTTTTAAAAATCCAAGTGTCTTAAGAAAATTCAAACAACATCCAGGCAGCTTCCTATGTGCATACTAAACACCACCAAAATGTTACCACCACATATGCCCACACTTTCTGTACAAAAGCTGTTACCTTCCCAGGCACCAAGCAGATGGGGATGGAGCAGATGGCCGCAGCTAGGAGCAAAGGCCCCGGATCTGCTACTAATCTGTGGTTGCCCCCTTCAGTCCCGGCCAACCCATCTCACTGGCCTAAAGACTCAGGGGCCGCAGTCAAACTAGCTTCAGAAGAAATGCCTAGACATATCTGCCTGTGATTATTGCTTTTAAATCCCTAATGTCCATCTAGGATTGTCTTTCTTGGGTCAAAACCATTAGAGGTACCTGCTGGACACTTCATTAAGACTGATTTGAAGCCATTAGACACCTGCTAAATTGAAAGTAAAGCTGTCTGCGTAAAAAGGACAGTAACCTGGTGCCAGCTGTGAAGGGTCAGCATGCTCCATGTGGCTGTTGTTGGACCCACCATCTAGGGGCTGAGGTTATGGTTCGAAGTTGAGTACTGTGGTGTGAGTTTTCTTTGTCAATCTGACAATCTAGAACCACCTGGGAAGGGAGTCTCAGTGAGGAATTGTCTAGATGAGCTTGGCCTGTGCGCATGCCTATGAGAGATTTTCTTACCTGGGTGAATTGAGGTGACAATACCTACCCTAGGTGCTGGTGGCACCATGTGGTGGTTTGAATGTAATTTGGACCCATAGTCTCATTGTGAGGGGCACGATTAGGAGGTGTGGACTTTGTGGAGTAGGTGTGGTCTTGTTGGGGGAAGTGTGTCACTGTGGAGGTGGGCCTTGAGGTCTCATATGTGCTCAAGATACTGCCCAGTATCTCAGTCCACATCCTGTTGCCTTCTGATCAAGATGTAGCCTGCACCATGTCTGCCTGAATGCCATGTTCCCTGCCATGATGATAATGGACTAAACCTCTGAAACTGTAAGCTGCCACCTCAATGGAATGTTTTCCTTTATCGGAGTTGCTGTGGTCACGGTCTTCACAGCAACACAAACTTTAAGACAGATTATTTCATGGGCTGAATGAAAGAAGAGAGGACAAGCTGCAAATACTAACACACTGCCACCTGCTCTCAACTGTGGATTGATGTGACCAGGTCCTCCAAGGTCCTGGTGCCTCGACTTCCCCACAACGATGGACTGTGAGCTGGAGCTAGAAACCAAATAAAGCTTGTCTGTCCTGATTGCTTTTGTCAGAGTATTTTATCACAACAGGAAATAAAACCAAGACAAATAGTGAATACCCCATCTTTATTTTTATCCCAAGAACCAATTCCCCTGGTGGATCTATTCTTGATGATCCTTCATTAAATGAAAATGACACTGGATGGAGCTGAGGGGTGACTTTTTAATGAGGTACTGGTTTATATCTACCATGGCGCTAGCAGGAAATGCAGTACCAACTCCAAACTCACAAGTCCCTACCCACACCCCACAAAGGAATGCTCCTGTGGTTGTGATGAGCATCCTTAAGGCACTATTGAGAGGAGGTGGAACTGTGAGGAGTTAGCAGAGAACAGGCAGTCAGGGAAGAGGCAGGTGGAAAAGAGATAACATCCTATACAGCAGCTGGACTGTAAAGAAACAACATTCCCACTTTTCAGCAGGTTTTCACCTCATGAGCTTGGTTCTCCCCCTGGGCCAACACCATCCCAACTAAAGAGAAGAAGTAATGGGACAGGGAAGTGAGGAGGGGGATTGAGAAAAAAAGTATCAAAAGTGGTGAGAGTCCAGAAGACCAAGAAAAGACCATCCCAGAGTCCACTAGACAGTCGGCCAGCACTGGAGACCCCAGGCTTCCCAGCAGGGTCCTTTCTCCATGACTAGATGCCTGTTCCTGCTTTCTATAATTTTTACTTCTCTGTCATTGCACATGCACTGTTCACCTCTGGGAGAACCAGACACCCAGCAGCTGGCCACTGAGCCAACACTGAGGTTACAGAATTAGATGATCAGGGCTTGTGGAGGATGTGAGGTCACTGCGGCGGTACCTTTGAAAGAGATAACTCCAGCCTTTTCTTCTCTCTCTCTTTCTCTGCTTCCTGGTCACTATAAAGTGAATCTTCCTGCTCTTCCACAGACTCCTGACACAGTAATACCATAACCCCAAAGGCAGAGACCATGTGAACAGAGACTTAAATGAAATCATGAAACAAAATAACCCTTTCCCCCTTTAAATTACTATCTCAAATATTGCATTACAGACGTGAAGAACTAACACACAGGCTGCTTGCTTCATTTCCCTATTTTATGTATTTATTTATAAATTTCTCACATTATTTGAGCATATTTTCATTAATTTTTGAGAATTTTATACATACTTTCTAAGTCTTCATCCCACTCCTCCCCTAACTCCTTTGAGATCCACTCTCCCGATTCTTTGCCTCCTCCCAACTCTGTGTCCACTTTTTTCCATTTTTAAATTAAATTTTTCCAACTTATTTTCCAGCCTGATCTCAGTTTCCCCTCCCTCCTATCAGCCCATTTCTTCCCCCCACCTCCCATCCTCCCCTCTTCCCCAATCCACTCCTCCATTTTTCTTTTGAAAGGCGCAGGCCTCCCATGGGTGTCAACACAGCATGGTGTGTCAAGTTGAGGTAGAACTAAGCTCCTCCCCTTGGATTAAGACTGGACAAGGCAACCTAACATGAGGAATAGGTTCCCAAATCCAGTGCAAGCATTAGGGACAGGCCCTGCTCCCACTGCTAGTCCCACAAGTAGACCCAGCTACACAACTGTGACACACATGTAGAGGGCCTAGGTCGGTCCCATGCAGATTCCCTGGCTGTCAGTCCAGAGCCTTTGAGCTCCTATGAGCCCTGGCTGGTTGTTTCTGTGGGCTTTCTTGTGATGTCCTTGACCTCATGGGTTTCTATAATCTTTCCTCCCTCTTCTGCAGGATTCCCAAAACTCCACCTAACATTTGGCTGTGGGTCTCTGTATCTGTTTCCATCAGTTACTGGACAAAGGCTCTCTGATCCCAATTGGGGTAGTCATCAGTCTATGAGTGTAGTAGAATATTGTTAGGCTTCATTACCTTGACATTTTTTTTCCAATAGTGTTTGATTCTCTGGGCCGTCCAGCCTCTGGGTCCTTGCACTCCAGTCGGTATCAGGGGTGGGCTCACTCTTGTGGTGTGGGTCTAAGGTTGAACCAGTCATTAGTTGGTCAATCCCACAATCTCCATGCCACTCTTACTCCCCACACAAACACACACACTTCTCATAAGCAGGACAGTGTGTAGGTCAGAGGTTGTGTGGCTGGGCTGAAGTCCCAATCCCTCCAATGGAAACCCTGCCCAGTCACAGGAAATGGACAGTTCATGCTATGCATCCACCATTGTTAGGAGTCTTCACTGGAGTGATGCTAGTAGATTCCTGGGAGTTTCCCTTGCACCAGGTTTCTATATGACCTCAAAATACTCCCCCATTTCCAGTCATCTCTTTAAGTACTCTCTCCCTCCATCCACTCCCAAACCTGATCCCTCATGTTCCCATCTCCATCCTCCCCCAGTCTATCCAAAGATAGATCTCTTCCATCTTTGCTGATTCTAATTTGTACTACCCGTATACTAGCACTCGTGGGTGTGGGGACATCCAACTGGAGCACGGTTAGCCAAAGAGCCTCACCCCTAACAGGAAATGTTTTCTCCCCTAGAAGCTGCTAACTGCCAATAGAGCTTTATAAGGGTTGGGGTTCACATCACCTCCCTGATGGAGTGTGGATGGGCTTCCCAGCTGCTATGAGCTCACAAGCATCGATCACCAGAAGGTGCTGCCTCCCTCTGTCCCCCTGCCACTTAGTTTTGCCATTTTTCTGCGACCTTTCATGCCTGTCCCTGGGCCTTGGATGACGGGGTATGATGCAGATGTCTACTTGTGGCTCAGCATCTGCCGACTCAGCATCCACCAACACAGCATCCACTGATGCTTCCTCGCTCATGGACCATTTGTAGGTCCTCCTTGTCATCTACTCTGATTGGAGAATTCATAAGAAACTGTAAATTAAGCCAAGTTTTTCCTCTCTTTATATCATCTCTCTCTCTCTCTCTCTCTCTCTCTCTCTCTCTCTCTCTCTCTCTAATAGATGAACAGTCTTATTAAATAAGAAACACAGTGCCAAATACAGAGTTAAAAGCCCAAGATGTCAGAGCAGTAGCTGAGAGCTGAGACTTAAAACTACCTTTGTTACCCTTCACTGCTGCTATCACCCTTCCCCTCAGAAAGAGAGCTACTTCCTGAGTATCTGTCTTTTTATTGACTTTCTGTTCTACCTTCTCATTGGTTGTAAACCCAACCACATGATCTCCTCATCACTGCCTGTCTATACAGACCTCCAGGTCTCTATGGTTGTTATTGAGATTAAAGGCATATGTCTCCATGCTGGCTGTATCCTTGAACACACAGAGATCTGTCTGTCATGTGATCTAGATTAAAGGTGAGCACCACCACTGCCCATCTTCTGCTATGGCTTCCTATTAGCTCTGACCCCCAGGCAACTTTATTTATTAACATACAAATAAAATCACATTTCAGTACAAATAGAATATCACCATTCTCTCTCTCTTTCTCTCTCTCTCTCTCTCTCTCTCTCTCTCTCTCTCTCTCTCTCTCTCCTCTCTCCTCTCTCTCATGTGGTTGTATGTGTGAGACTTAACTATCTCATTCATTCTTGAAACCCCTCATAAATGAAAAGCCATCAAAAGTAAAAATATTTCCATTGTTTTAATGAAATAATTTTCAATATTTACAAGTAAGAAAATTATCTCCATTGAACCCTAGAAATAAGTGTAAGTGATAAAGAACTTGAAAATAAATTAATCAATACAGATGGACCGTGATTACAGCAGTGACTAGAGGAAGTGAGGTTATGCATGGTGTGAACAGTGGGGGAGGCTGTGGGTCACCAGCCTTCGGAAGACCGCAGAGTCAGGTGAGCAACTTCTAGGAAGATATTCAAGATAAAAAGGAGGAAAGCAGGGCTAGCACGATGCTTACCAACAAGACTGATAATCTGAGTTCAATGCCAGAACCACATGGCAAAAGTAGAAAACCAGCTCACATAAGTTGTTCTCTGACCCCCATATGTTCTGTGACATGCATGGGCACACACACTGTTTCCCTGACACACAGAAAAGGTTTTGGGAAAGTCTAGGGCTTTCCATAGTGATAACTTTGTGATAGCTTAGCTGTATAACTAAGTGATAGCTTAGTTGTTAAAGTGTTTTGCCTTGCATCGACCTGAGTTTGAACCCACAGAATTCCTGTTTTTAAAAAAAAGAGTGCTGGGCATGGTGGCACACACTGGTAATCCTAGCTCTGGGGAGGCAGAGACAAGTGGGTTCCTCAGGTTCACTGGTCAGCTAGCCTAATCTACTTGGTGATTTTCTGACCAATAAGAGATTCTATCTCATAAAATAAGATATATGGCTCCTGAGGAACAACCCTCAAGGTTGTCCTCTGGCCTTTTCACTACACACACACACACACACACACACACACACACACACACACACACACACCTTCATATATACAAATGTGACATATAAACATGCATGCATACATATACGAGAATATCATACAATCCTTTCTTTTCCGTGGGTTTCAGAAACTAGAAGCTCCTGATGTGGAAGGTGTGTCTATAAGAAGAATCTCAGGTTGAATTGAATCTCAGCTTTAAAACATAAGGAAGTAACACATGAACCCCACAGAGATGTAGAAAATCTACCTCTTTGTCATCTCACATGGCATAAACATGCACATACAGCAGTAGGTTCATTCATAACAGCACAAATTTAAATGTCTCCACATGGTATTCTCTGTGTCAACTGCTGAATTTCTGCCTGCAACTGGGATGCCAAAATACCACTTTGTGTTATTTATGTAGTGTGTTAGGGGTGAAAAATCCTTGCACTGGGGAAAGAGCTGTTAAGTGAAAAACAGTGTAATTTCCCAAGAGCCACGTGGGAACAACATTAGCACCAGAGTTCTAACATGAGGCAAGTGGTCCTGTGCAGAGATGCTGTGCTGCTGGAGAATTTCGCTGCCTGGCCCCAGCCCGGGGAACTGGCCATGGGCTGCCACATGACTCATTTATGAACATAGCTGCTATTTTTCTGCCTCATCTCAATGTATCTTTTTCTATTCCAAAGTGCTCGGATATTTGCTAGTTCCTACAAACTGCTTAAGTAATAGGATGTTGGGCTAGGGATGTGGTTCAATCCATTAAACACCCTCCATACAAGCATGAAGACCTGACTTCAATTCTCAGATGCCATTAAAGAATTACCATTCTTTACCACTAAAGAAAAAAAAAAGCTCTGCTGGTTTAGGGTATTGCTCAGTGGGTAAAACACTTACCGAACAAGCATGAGAGCATGTTTGGGTCACTACAACTCATTTAAAAGCTGTACACAATAGCAAGAGTCTATTATATCAGCAACCCTGCTATGAGATGGGAGGTGGACACAGAAGAATCCCTAGAAACTCATAAGTCAGTTAGCATGGTATATGTAATGGTATATGCAGCAAGAAAAACCCTGTCTCAAAGTAGAAGGTTATCTGAGGTTATCCCCTGGACCTACAAGTGCAGCATGGCATGCACATGTCTTCACAAACACACACACACACACACACACACACACACCACATGCACAATAAGGTGTTTTCCTCTAGTAAATATTTACATGTCTCTCAGTATAGAATTTATACACAGATTAAAACTCCCAAGGCAATGGGATACTAAAGTGTGGCTCTGGGCTAGCAACATCAAGCTCTGAGACCATGTTAGAAACTCAGGCTTTGGGGACTCTTTCAAGTCCTGCTGAGGCAGAAGTCCGTATTCTATCAGGTCTTCCAGGGATAGGTCACTCATAATCTGTGACCCTCAACTCTAAGGACTCGGCAGACAGCACTACATCCAAGTCCCCTTAGGTATCATAGGAGTTCCAGTTCACTTGCAGGACCTCATACCAAATGACACTAAGTTACCAGCCCCAAATGTCTTACTTACTTACTGGATTAAATAGTGATATCTCAAAGCTGTGGATTGTCCAGTACTTTCAGCTTAATGCCGGGGGCTAGTTAATGTGACAAGTAATATCCTCACTCTGTAATAAATTCTGGAGAGCAGGGAAAGTGAGGCAACTTTATTTTACAATGCCCCAGAACTGGGAAAATGAATTAACATGCTTATTTGGAAAAATACGTTTTTTATATTCCTGGTTAAAATTCTCCATCTCCTTTACTCCCCATTGGCCAAGTACTTCAATCTCCCCAGGATCTAGTATAGCCTCTCCCCCAAATTCATGATCCTATTGGTTCAGGATGCAGAGCCTTATCTAATGTATATCCTGGGGTTTGAGATTCCCCTCCCCTCCTGATGTGGGCTCAGTCACACAGACAGTAACCTTTAACCCCAAGATAAACTGAAGTGCCTGGGCAAACATTACCAGCTGCCCACTGAGGAAGACAGGGCCTTGTTCTTCCTGCCTGGCTGTGATTCTTTGATGAGCTCTAAGTCTAATTAATGTGCCTCACAATGAAGACAGACAATGATTTATTTCTTGTGGTTAATAATGCCTCCCCAAGTTTTCTCAGGTCAGAGAAAACATAAAAGACTGAAAAGTACCATTGAATTAAGGCAAACCCACCCAGTCTGCCTCCTGCCCCCACTGCATCCAGAGTTCACTCAATGAGGGCATAAACCAGGCCATTTTCATCTCTGGATTTTAAAGGCACAGCACAAAACCTGACCCAGTCATAAGGATTAGAGTTAGGTTAAGATCCCCAGAATCCAGGTAAATGCTGGATGGCTATGGTAGCTTACCTCTAATCTTAGCCACATTGGAGGTAGAGGAGACAGAGAATCCCACAAGCAAGTTGGCTAGAGAATCTAGTGAAATTGTCATGCTCTGAGTCCAGTATACAAGGGGAAAGGGGGCTGGGAAAGGCCCTGACATCAACCTCTGTCCTCCACACATATACATGCTGATGTGACCACATGCATGCACACATGCACACCACATGCATACACGTGTCAAAAAAATTAAGGTTCGAAACATTGAGACGAGTTTGAAGCTGTGCTGACTAGTGACCTATCTGTGAACTTGTCCTGACATAGACCACTGACCATTGATTCCAGATCACACTACAGTGAAATCTCAGTGGCACTAAATGAAACGTATGGCTCCTCTGTAATAATGTGACATTGTGTAGACATAACCTAAATTCAAAAGCCTCTTAAAATAGAAGCCTCGCTTCCATCTGTCTCTTAAGAAGGAAAAACTCATAATTGCTTGTAATCGTGTTCATTTACCATTTTCTCAACTGTTTAACAGCTGGTAGGGGGTGGAGGACAGAAGGGCAGGAGGAGACACAGATAATTAATAAAAGTCACTCTCCTGCCTTGATTTCAAATGTTATCAGTGCTTAAAAAGTCAAAACTATGCCCCATATTCCTCTAGTATCTGCCTGTAACATGTCTAACTGAATCCAGCCCTCCCCCACACCCTACACCTGATGTTCACCCCTGGAGAATTCCCAAGAATGAGCAAAGGAATCCTGACTACCTTTCTTTTGAATGCTGAAGGCTTGACAAGGGGAGAATCATTGGCAGGGAGCGTTCAACTGCTGGAGAACAATAGAAGACAAATATTTACATCTGAACATTCAGTTTTTCAAGCCTAGGCATCAAACCAGCCAGAAACTACCCATAACACATCTGTCTCTAAAGATGCGTGGCAGCCACTGAAGATGTGTATACCATAGAGCTGGTATACCTTTAAGGGAGAAGACGCTCAGTGGGTACATCTGCAGATGCCCACAGGGCACAAAGCAACTTTATTCAGGTGTATCTGACCGTGGCTACCAGTGTTTCTCAGACAAGGGTGTAAGAATGCAATGATCAGTACACATGTGACACCATACCCAGGTGGTGCTGGGACAGCACCTCGGCCATTGTGTAGCCGGTTCTGACACAAGGCAGGGCTGTTTCCCTAGCTGCCCACCTCCATCTTGAACCCAACAGTGAGGCAGATTCTCCTCTCCAGCCATACTTAGAGGGAGTGTTAGACCACAAGTTTACAAGAGCAACACAGATTTGTTGGAGGCAGGATTGGTAGTTAAAACACTTGCTGTACAAACATGAGCACCTGAGTTGCCTCCCCCAGGACCCATGTTTCAAAAATCCAGGCACAGTTGCACAAACTTGTAATGCTAGAATGCAGGAGGCAGAGACAGGAGATCTCTGGGGCTCTCTGGCCATTCAACCTAGCCAAATCAGTGAGCTCCACACACAGACAGGGACCCTATCTCAAAAATAGCAAGTGAAGACTGACTGTAGAAGACAACTGACATCAACCTCTGGCCTCCATACACACATAAGCATGTGTATATACACACCTGTACACATACTCACACACAATTTGTCAGAAATGAATGAATATACCATCTAGGATGAGGAGTAGGCTGAAGGCTAATTCTATGCTAGAGGGTAATTTATCTATGAGGGTAGAGGATGCTGAATGACTATCACTAAGGGTTCTTCCTCTGCAGAGAACATTGAACACCTGCAGCCCAGGCAGCTAAATCTTAATGTTTTAGCCTGGATACTTCTGCTGCATCTGGAGTTCTGACACCTGACTTCCTGTGTCAGAATGCTCCACTGCAGCCTCTACCACTGCCTACCATTGTAGCTAGAGTTTTCCTGCCTGGCCCACAGTCAGGACAAATCTGTCACCGCCAGTCCCACAGCCACTCAGACCCAACCAAGTAAACACAGAGACTTATATTGCTTACAAACTGTATGGCCGTGGCAGGCTTCTTGCTTACTGTTTCTATAGCTTAAATTAATCCATTTCCATAAATCTATACCTTACCACGTGGCTCATGGCTTACCGGCATCTTCACATGCTGCTTGTCATGGCGGTGGCTGGCAGTGACTCCTCCCACCTTCCTGTTCTCTTAATTCTCCTCTCTGTTAGTCCCGCCTATACTTCCTGCCTGGCCACTGACCAATCAGTGTTTTATTTATTGACCAATCAGAGCATTAGACATACAGACCGTCCCACAGCACTTCCCCTTTTCTTTTTTAAAAAAGGAAGGTTTTAACTTTTACACATCTCCAGAGTCATCTTGGTATATTTGGGAATTTGGGTATAGATTCTCTTACTACTTCCTGCTGGAGGGGGGTGCTGTATCTTATGGGGACACAAAGAAAATTTTAGGATTATGGAGTAGTCCGTGAGGGGTATTGTCTGAGCCAGTTACCTTGAAACTGTTCTGGGTGTTGGATCATCTGGGCATTGGTGTCATCAGAGACCTTTCAGGTGGTCTTGGCTGGTTAAACCTGATGTATCTTAATCTGGAACAAATCCATAGCCTCTGGCTTTCTGTGGAAACGAAAGCAGAACCTCCTTTCCAAAGCAACATATCCTTACATTCAAATTTTGAAGTCAAGGTACCTTTAAAATAGACATTTTGGCATAACTCAACAAAAAGCAATCAAATGTTTTTCTTCAGTTATGAATATCAAAGAGAACATAATCCAGATTCTCTGTGTAGTAGCCATCTTTATGTGGCTTATTTTTTATATTACCTTGAACCATTGCTTTAAACTGCAGCCTTCTAAGACTGAAACGGCACTGTGGCTGCTGGCTCCACCCACTTCAGCTTTCCAACATGTCAGTGGTACATTTTCCACCAGCTCTGGGAGCCATCAACTCTCAGAAATAGTGGATCTATTGCTTCTATCAAAGCAATTTGTAGCCCAGAAACCTCTTTTTGTTTTGTACTAGCAAAGGCTAAATCCACCATGCAGCTTAATGTGCCACTTGCAGAGGCCTCATTCCCGCCATACTGCAGGTCAAGCGCACACACCAGGAACCCGCCATAGTAGCTCAAACATGCAGGCTGCCACTAGCTTGAAAGAGACAACTGGGAACTGTTTTTAGCTCCATTTTAGAATCTTTTTACTCAGGTTTTAAGTGGAAACTCTTGCCAACACATTGGGTACCATTTGTAGCTGGAGAGCTTCTCACCAGGTCCCACCAAGCCCCGGCAGTCTGACAACCCACTTATAAAATAAACACACAGATGCTTATATTATTTACAAACTGTATGGCCATGGCAGGCTTCTTGCTTACTATTCTTATAGCTTAAATTAATCCATTTCCATAAATCTATACCTTGCCACAAGGCTCATGGCTTACCAGCATCTTCACATGCTGTTTGTCATGGTGGCCGCTGGCAGTAACTCCTCCCACCTTCCTGTTCTCTTAATTCGCCTCTCTGTTAGTCTTGCCTATACTTCCTGCCTCGCCACTGGCCAATCGATGTTTTATTTATTGACCAATCAGAGCATTTGACATACAGACCATCCCACAGCATACCCTGGAGGTTGGCAGCCTCTTCATCTGCTCAGATCTTACCTCAGTCAACAGCACTGGAACGTGAACTTCCCCTCTCCCTCTGGTGCTCTGTAAATAATATACACCAAGTGGAAGCATGTTTGCCCGTGTGTGCTCAGGCCCATTCACCAGACATCAGTCTGGAAGCGCCAAGATCCCCTGGCAGCAACCGTTGGCACTGGATATGTGATTTGGTCCTCTGTCCTCCAACAGCCTGTCTCACATGGTTGGTCACCTGACCTATCCATGGCAAGAATCCGGTTATCCAGAATGCATTCTGTCCACTCTGTTGCCACAACCACTCCACATCCACTCATTCAGATCTTATTTCTTACCCAGAACTCATTTATTCATTTTATTCTCTGTACTTACAGCTGAGCCCAGGCTCTTCCCCTACTGAAGCAGTAGTCCTGAATAAAGATGCCTCTCTCCCTCCCACCCCCCCCTCTCTCTCTCTCTCTTTGTGTGTGTGTGTGTGTGTGTGTGTGTGTGTGTGTGTGTGTCTGCATATGCAGATGTGGAGGCCAGAGAAATACTCAAGTGTCTTTCCACAGGTGACAACTACATTCTTTTTTATTTTCTTTGTGGAAAACAATTTTTTTATATAATATATTCTGAGCACAGTTTCCTTTCCCTCATCTCCTCTCAGATTCTCCCATCTCCCTTCCCTTCCAACTCCATGCTTTCTCTCTCTTAATAAAACAAACAGGTACATAAAAAAAGAATGAAACAAAATCAACAAACCAACAAACAAAAAGGAAAAGAAATAAGTAAAGAACACACAAGAAAAAAAAACATAAAAACACAAAACCAGAGTTCATAATATACACACAAAAGACAAGTAAGGTTTTTTTTAAAAAAAATTCCCAAACAATGTACTATGAGACAAAAAAATCTCCAAAAATTCCTTTGTGTTCATTTTGTGTTGCCCATCTACAGCTGGGCATGGGACCTACCCTTCAGCATGGCTTGTATACCCAGTAAGACTCCCTAGGAAAAACCAAATTTTCTTTTATTTGTGGTTATCAATTGGAGAAAGCTTCTTGGTAAAGAATGGGAACTCGTGTTCTAATTCCCCAACTTAATGTGAGAACCTTGTCTGGTTTGGACCTGTGCAAGTCTTCTGCAGACTGCCACAGTCTCTGTGAGTTCGTGTGCCTCAGTCACTTTATATCCAGGAGATACAGTTCCCACCCTCTCTGACTCGTACAATCTTTCCACTTCTTCTTCCACATTGTTCCCTGAGCTATAAAGGGAAGAGTTTGATGAAGACATTCACTTAGGACATTCCATTTAGTCTCTCACTCTCAACCCATTGCCCAGTTGTGGATCTCTGTATTAGTTCCCATCGATTGTAGGAGAGAGCTTCTCTGATGATGGATGAGTAAGACACTGGTCTACAGATATACAGAAAATCTTCAGCAGGCATTTTATTGCTGTGGTCCTTTAGCAGAAGAATAATTTTCGGTTTTCCCCTAGGTCTATGGTGTATCTAGTCTCAGGTTCTTGGCCAACTGAGAAGTGTCAGGCATGGGTTTCAACTCATGGAGTAGACCTTAAATCCAATAATGTAGTAATTGGTTGCTCCCAAAACATTTGTGCCATTATTGTACCAGCATATCATTCAGTCAGATCATCATACTAGATCAAAGGTTTGTATCTGGCCATAAAGAGGCATCAGATCTCCTGGAATTGGAGTCACAGGCAGTTGTGAACCAACCAATATGGGAGCTGGGAACCAAACACAGGTCCTCTGAAGGAGCAGTAAGCATTCTTTACCCCTGAACCATCTCTCCATTCCTGAGAGTTCTATGTTGTTGCTGTTGTTGTTATTATTGTTTTATTCAGGCAAATTGGTATTTCATCCCTGGATGTCAAATGGCTCAATAGGTACAGCATTGTTGGAGAGCGAATTTTATCTTAACCTAAGGCAGATGACATTTTTACCCAGCAACTCCCCTTGTAAATGTCTTCCTTGTGAACTCCTTGCATATGTGCACAAAGGTCATATTTACAATGCTCCATTCCAGCACCATGTACAGCAGCAAGAAGGTGACAGACAGCAAAACCTACTTGCAAAGTAATCATATAACTCATCCGTGCTTTGCTGACAGTGAAGAAAATGGTGTCAGTCCAGACACTGATAGAAAGATCTTAGAGGAAATTAAGTTGAAACAAGAGTCAGGAAACATTTATTATAAATGGCCAGACACAGCCTGGTACATCAGCAAATGCCTGTAGTCCCAACTATGGGGGAGGCTTCAGCAAGAAGAGGGGTGGAATTCAGAAAGTCAAGGCCAGCCTAGATAATAGACTAAGAACCCTTCTCTTTAAAAATAATGAGTGAATAAATGCTACAGGCAACATGTCCACAGAAAAGCATGGTTGTGTTCCAGTAAAGCTTGATTTAAACATAAACAGGCTTTGAGGCGAAAATATTCAAGTGTTTTCTTTTTTTTTATTAAAGAAGATGACCCTATTGTAATAACTATAAATATTCATAACATGCATTTCAAAGGTCTTGAAAAGCTAAAAAACAGAATCATTTGACCACCTTCAAACAGCGCGAAGACTTTTGACAGCTCTCCTTTTTCAGCCGTCAGTTAGATAGCAACTCTAACACATTATTCTTCTAAGAAAAGCATTAAGTAAGAATGCTTCACCCCTTAACAAAAGAACAATTTGCAGGCAACCAAATCTCCCAGCACCGCAAAGGCTGAGCCAGCCCAAACAGAGACCAAATACAGCAAGAGCCCTGCCAAACCAGCGGCTTGATAACTGCTTTGCTCCAAGACCACAAACAAGAAGCTTTTTAAAGGATAAAATTTTTTAAGTATTGGTTAAAATGCAAGTTTCTCCAGGATAGCTTGTCTTTAAAGCATTTGCCCTGTAGTTTCGATAAATACAGAGTCTGTGGCAGGCTTCTGTTCAAGGAATCTACATCCATGCACATAGATGACTTCAGAAGAACCGAGGGCTGGGTACCATACCAGGCAGGGCAGCTTCAAAGAGGACATGGGGAGGAGTGGATGGGAAACACACCAAGCCTGCAGCTGGCCGCCTTGAGAGCGGGTGCTGGCTCTCTGGGGGAAGGTGCGGAGTGCAGCCTTTTGCAATCAGTGCATTTACTGACCCTCCCTTCTTCGTTAGGGAAGGAGGGCCGCTGGAGACACAGAACGTTCAAAAATGGATGTTTCTCAGTATTGTTGGACCAAGCCTGAAGAGAGGTGCTCTTGCTTCTCAAAGTCCCTCTTGGGCTGAGGAGACGACTCATTCAGTAAGAGGACCTATTCACAAAGTAAAGTTCTCTCCCGGAATGCGCATGTTAAAAAGCCAGGTACACAGCTGTGGTGACAGAAATAGAACCCAAGTGTTCACCGGCCAATCAGTCTAGCCTTCTTGGTGAGTCCCAGGCTAGTGAAAGACCCTACCTAAAAAACAACAACAAAATCACCTAAGTAATATCACCTATGGATATCCTCTGTCTCCACACGCATGTGCACACATGTGTACACATGCCCTACATACAAAGTGCCTCTTAGCCAGTCCTTCCTGCAAGGGGTTCCTGGTTTGTTCCCCTGGGAAACCTAGCCTCCCTGGCTCTTTTTTTAGTTACTAACTCCTCCCTTCTGGGTTGTTCAAAGGAAGAATCCCCTCCCCCACTCCTGCCTCACACTTGCCCATTGTGGTCACTCAAGCAGAACCCACGCTGTGGATCACAGTCGTTTTCACTACCTGGGCCTATGCCCCAAATGATCTGTCAAAACTCCTTGTTAAACACAGTGTCACCCGACCAGGAGAACATCAGATGAAAGAAGACGCCCACCCCTCCCCATCTTCCCTTTGTAACCTCCAGGTGAATGGTGAGGAGAATAAACAAGACTAAACAGCCCTCTTTCCTGACACTCACTTCCAGGAGAATGTGGTAGACTGATCAACTGTGGGAGCTTGTCTCCAGCAAAGAGCGGTATCCATCACTCATGTCTTCCTGGTGAAGGCTCCTGGGGCTTTGGGAAGGCAAGCTGCTCTTTCTGGTTTCTGAATGTCACCTGCTGTTTTCATAATGTCATTTCTTTGAGAAAGCCCATCAGTGCCACTCTGACAACTAACCTTCTTCGTGCTTAAAACTTTTTACAGAGGACCGCTTCAGTATACTTGAACTGGGTTTGATCAAAATGAGGCAGATGGGGGCTGGAGATGCGGCTCAGTTTACAGAGTGCTAGCCTATCATGCAGGCAGCCCCAGGTTGAAGCCCCAGACTCTAAAAACAAGGTTCAAGGGTATACACCTGTGATTCCAGTCCTTGGGAGACAGAGGCAGAAGGATAAGTAGTTCAAGGTTGTCCTCAGCGATGTAGCAAGTTTAGGGCCAGCCTGGGCTGCAAGAGATCCTGTCTCAAAAAAAAAATCAGTAATGAGAAAGAGAATGAGACTACACACAGACACAAGACAGAGGGTAGCACCCTCAGCTCACGTGGATAAAGTCCCATGACCTCTGAAATATCCCATGACCTCTGAGATTCAGTGTCCTCCCATGTCAATGACTCTTGCTGATTCAATGAGGACTTTTTATGGACAGTACCTCCAAAGCCCCCACCCAGTGCAGGGCAGGGAACAGTGGACACTCTGAAAAGGATGTGCAGGTGGGAGCTGGCCTTCCATCCCCACTCACGCAGGTACACATGCAGGTTTCTGGGCTTCAAAGCACTTTGCTGAGCAGTCTTCCATCTCTCTTAAATAAAAGTTTATGGGCTGAGTCCTCCTCGTTCCTGCCAGCTGCTCTTTCACTAAAGGTTTCTGTGCTGCAGCTGCTCAGCCTGGTTGGCTGTGAGGCACAGCCAAGGGCCATACCAAACCACACGGAGCCATGCGCACTTGCCGGTGTGCCAAGACCTGGGATTAAGCACATGGCTGACCCTGGCAGCTGGCCAAGCTCTGCCGTTTATCCTTCACAGGAAGATCCAGCATATTCCCAAGCCTCTGTACTACTGCAGTGCTTATAATTAAAATGCCTTTGATGGAGGATTGTTCCTAAGTTAGCTTGAGCCTGCATGTCCTCTACTAATGTTGAGATCTTCGTATAATTCTTTAGGGTCTCTCTCTGCCAGAAGCACCTGGCCTCTTGCCCGCCCCTGGAGACCCAGATAGGTCACCACTAAGGCTGGCATCTTCTCTGGCAGGAAGCACCAGGGCCACTTTTGGCGTTTGTCTGTATAGGGGAGTACATGTCTGAGCATGTAGCAGCCAGGGGTTAACATCTTCCTCTGTCACTCTCTACCTTATGTTTGGAGTCAGAGTCCCCTCCTGAACCTGACACCCATGAACTAACTCGACTGGCCAGTGAGCCCTGGGTCACTATCTCCACCTCCCCAATGCTGGGATCTCAGATGTGAGCACCTTGCTGGCGTTTTTACATGAGCGTTGCAGATGAAACTCGGGTCTCCATGTCTGTGCAACAAGCACTGTAATGACCAAGCCCCGGTGATGCTTTCTGAACCTGATCTGAGCTACACAATCATTCTCTTCATTATTTCTCGGCCACGGAAGCTGGGTCCTACACACAGCCCTTAAAGTGTGAAATCTCAAATTCAATCTCTTCGTCTGTGACAATACCACCCTTAGAGCAGAGCTCAGTCACACAGCATGTTGAGCTGGGCTCCAACAACAATCCTCCAAAGAAAGCTCAATTCTTTTTTCCTTTTATTTATTTCATTTTTTATTATTTCTTTGAGAATTTCATGCAATACATTTTTATTATATTAACTCTTTTCCCTTCCCACCCCACGCATAATTTTGTGTCCTCTTCTTTTCAGCCAATCAAGTTCATTTGTGCTGTCCATGTCCTCCTGGGTGTGTGGCCTTCCCTGGAGCCACTGTTACCCTCCACATTGGCAGTGAGAAAGTGGAGGCTGGGTGGGATCCTGTGTCCTGCTGGAACTCACATAGCTGCATGCAGGTGAGCTGCATGCAGGTGAGCTGCATGCTGGTGAGCTGCATGCTGGTGAGCTGCATGCTGGTGAGCTGCAGTGGGCCTTCATCCCTTCCTTCCTTACTGTTATCACTGCAGGAACATCATCACAGCATCTCAGCACACAGGCAGATGTGGGACAGCAACTGCACACTGGGACCAGAGGGCTTGGTGCTGCCTTCTGCACACTGGGGGCCCAGTGTCGAGCTCACCCTTGGCTGCCACGTTGTGTCTCCAAAGCTCAGTGATATCAGAGCTCCCAGGAGGTGTGGACAGTCTCCAGTCTCACACGAGTCGCTTTCTGTCACCATGACCTTACACTCCTGAGCAAACAATCCACAGGGAGGGAAGGTTTATTTGGGATCTAATTTCAAAAGCTTCAGTTCACTGTCTCCTGGCTCCGTGCTGTGACCCTGTGGCCAGACAAATCATCCTGGCAGGGAATGTGACAGTGGAAAGCTCTTCACCTCATGAAGCAGGGGGAGAAAGACAGACAGACAGACAGACAGAGACACAGAGACAAAGGCAGATTGCACCTTTCCAGGGCGCAACTCCAGTGATTGTGTTTTCCAGCCAGGGCACATTAGCTGTTCCCAACACAACACAAATGCTGTAAGAATTATAAAACCATAAACAGACTGACCCATTGATGACATCAGAGATCTCATGATCCAGTCATTTCCCAAAGCCCAGCCTCTGAATATCACTGGAGATAAGCCGTCAACACACAAGCCTTTGGGGGACATTTAAAATCCAAACCACAGCATATCAAGGGTCACTTGCACCCTGCAGAACAGCCCTAAACTACTAACGACCACACAGCTGGATAACCCACCTGACCTTGCCCACTTCCTTTTCTTAAAGACAGGGTCTCAAATGTCCCAGGCTGGCCTTGGACTTTCTGTGTAGCTGAGGATCCTCCTGACTCCACCTCCTGAGCTCTAAGATTACAGGACCATGCCTGGTTTAGTGGTGCTAGGATGGAATCCAGGCCTTTGCGCTCGCTGGCCGAGAACTCTACAAACCAAACCACATGCCCCAGCCTCCCTCTGTGTCTTCCATTACACCGACCCTTTTCTTTTTGAAAGACTCATAACCTCTCCTTGTCCTGGCTGTGGTCCCATTTCACTCCCCGTCTACCCCAGTTCCTCCCAGCATAGTAAGAAAGGCCAGGAGCCCCATCCTCTCCTCAGCACCCCCAGCTTCCCAGTCTCTCAGGAACTGGGTCCCCCTGTCCAGTACCAGCCTTACTGAGGCCACCATGATGTCTCTCATGGTCACCTGATCTCAACCTCACATGACAAGTCTCAACATCAGTGCTATTGTGACCTTGGCTCCTCCTTCGTCATAATCAAGACCTTGAGTCCAGCCTCAGACAGAACAGTCGTTGGCCCTCACTGAGAGCATATCCTAAGACTCCCATCTTGTGCATCACCCATACTCTCAGGAGGCTCATGGTGACACTGGAGGAACAATAGCAAATGTGTTGCTGTCCCTGGAAAATGAAAGTGACCAGTCCCTGGGATAACCAATCTGTGTTACCCCAAAGCAGTTCCTTAGCTCCTCACCACCTGAGATCTGCCTGAGATCGGGAGAGTAAAATTTAGAGACAATGGGATGGGAAGAATGTTCAGTATATAAAGTGCTTGTCATACAAACGAGAGGGCCTGAATTCAAATCCCCAGCACCCATGAGAAGGGAGCGGGGAAGAGGTTGAAGAGAAAGAGGCAGTATATACTAAAGTCTCAGCATTGGGAAGGCAGAGGCAGGCCAATGCCTAGGACTCACTGGCCAGTCTAGCCAAACTGATGAGCTCCAGTTCAATGAGAGATCCTGTTGCAAAAAACAATCACTGAGAAACAATTAAAGAAGATAACCATGCCATCTTCTCTCCTACACACACACACACACACACACACACACACACACACACACACACACACACACACACACGTGTTCACATGCATATACATGGACACACATAATCAGAGTCTGTCATTCCAGTCACTTCGGAGGCTGAAAACCACATTCTGAAACACTGAAAACACTCATCTTCTCTTTTCACAGCTCAGTCATTACAAAACTTCCATGAAATTGACTTTAGAGTCTCATTTCTTTGGTGCTTATCTGATTTGAATTTCCATACAGAACAGAAGAAAACACAGAGAGAAAATGTAAATTTTTACTTGCAAAAAAGAACTTTATGACCTGTTATGGGGATGTCACTGGCTTCCATATTTTCGTTCCCCATTTTGAGGTAACTCCCCCAGCCTGCGCCTGAGGTCCCACCCCTGTTGGTGCATTATCTGGATAAATCACCCGTCACTTGTCTGCAACGCGAGTGTGACTTGGTTATCTGCCTTCTCAGTGACGGGCTCTAGCATCAGGCAGGGGACAGGAAGCACATTGTACAACGGAGAAAGGGGGAACATGGACAGACTCATGGCATGTGGGGAACTGGTGCTGCAGGACACACACTGCCTCAGCCTAACCCAGGCCTCCCAAGTCTCACAGCTTCCTCTGCAGGACCTCCCGCTGCATCAACTGGTCCATCAACTTCTCTTTAGTCCCCCTCCCCAACATGCTCCAGCTCTACCTCCCACTACACCCACCCTGTCACCTCTTGCTGGGTATCCTTGTTATCTACCATTCATCTAGAGCCTTCCAGTCAAATGCATTCACAGTCCTTGCCTTAGCCACCTCCAAATAATCCCATCATCCTTGGAATCAAAGTCTCTCTGTGTGTCTGTCTGTCTGTCTGTCTCTCTCTCTCTCTCTCTCTCTCTATTTCTCTGTGTGTATATGTCTCTGTCTGTCTGTCTCTCTCTGTCTCTGTCTCTCTGTGTGTATATGTTCAGGGGATGTGCACACACATGTGTACATGTACATGTGGAGGCCCGAGCACAGCCTCAGGTGTTTCTCCTCAGGAGCCATCCACCTTGTTTTTTGAGGCAGGCTCTCTCACCTTCTTGGAACTCAGCAAGTAGGCAAGGTTTGCTGACCGGCAAGTCTCAGGAACCCTGTCTCCGCCTCCTCAGTGCTGGGATTATATTTGTACATCACGTGTGAAATTTCACTTCTATAATTTGGTTCACAGAATCAAACTTAGGTCTTTCTCCTTACAAGGCAAGCACTCTACAAACTGACCTATCTCCCCAACTTCCCTACTGGCTAAAAAAGAAAGTTACACATGAAGGCCAAATGACAATGGGAAACTGGCCAGCACTGGTTTTGTCCTATCATATGAGTGCCGGGGGTCAAACTGAGGCTGTCAGGCTTGGCAGCAAGTGCCTTTACCCTCTGGGCCATCTTCCTGGCCCCCACACTTGTTTTTATAGCAGACCTATTTTCAAGCAAACTTATTAATCTATTAATTGAATGAACAGATTAATCCATTCATGGAGGGAAAGCCTTAATTATCTCTTAAAGTTCCTAATATCCCATTATGTGGATTAAACTTTAAGATGAGAAGATGAGTTTGGTAGGAGAGAAAGCACATTAAAGCCATAGTAGGTCTTGGCAAGATGGAGGACTACTGAGCAGACACCCTCTTCAGTGAGCACTTGTGTGTCCAGCGGTGAGAAACCGTAACCAGAGCAACCAGCCCTCAGCCCTTCAGGGCCCCCTTCAGCAGATGAGACCCCTTATGTAAGACCACAGGCTTTTTGGGCAGGCCCACATGCAGCAGCTGATCCAGGCCTAGAGACCTGACATCCTTCCTCGGGATACCCCAGAGGGTCCATTGCAGGCCAGCACTTCCCTTGGTGCTGAGCTACCTTGTGGGCTTGCATCCTTGAGGCTCATCTCTCCCCTGCTCTCCTAAACTGTGTAAAAGAAGGAAGTGAGCTGAGTACCAGCATCCATCTCTCCATGCTTCTTGACAGTGGATGCCATGTAGCCAGCTGCCTCATGCTCCCGCTACCATACCATCCCTACCATGATAGGCTGTACCCTAAAGTGTGAGCCAAATAAACGCTTCCTTCCTTAAGTTGCCCTTGCCATGGCTTTTGTCATAGCAACAAGACAGTAACTAATACTCTCTACTTCGCCAGGACTGTGTCCATCACCACTCCGCTGTGCATCCATCACTCAATATTTGATCACACAGTGAAGAGCCAAATGCACACCTCTGAGAGAGGACAGCTCTATTTCTGTATTCCTGTCCCACAGACATTATCTTCCCCTGACCTGAACACTTGCTGACCTCCTCTGGTAAAGAAATGTTACCGTAGACTCCTAAAGGCTTGATATCTGCAAAGACTGGTGGCTTCTCAGAGAACTTGGCCAACAACTAGGAAGGTATTGGTGGAGAAGGATCCATTTCAAACCCATGTCTGGGTTTCTTTTTCTGCCTTCCTTTTTAATCCGTGTACTTATTTGTTTATCAATCCTTTCCTTTTTGAGGAAAAGAAGACAGCAGGGGACCTTCAGCTTTGGGTTTTATTTTGTTAGTTGGCTATTCCTTGACATTTCCAAAAAGCTTTCAGGGTAGCTGATATTTTTATTCTAAAGGCATTTCCATCTACTCCAGCCCACTGGCTCAGGCTTAGCTAATTAAGCTCACAAAATGAGGAAGTATATAAAAGTTCATTGCAGACATCATGTGGGCAGATGTGATTCTGCATGCTAACTGAGCCTCCTGCCCCCAGGAGGCTAAGGGCAGACCACCAAAGCACATGCCCAGCATATCCCTAGGGAGTAGGTGAGGGGGCTGCATGGTGAAGTTCATGGGGCAAAACTCTTGTCATTTGGAACATGATACCTCATGGCTTGCTTTTCCTGTGTGAGATATCTCCCTCTACTGTGTGTGAGGGGGCAGGTGTACAAAAGTATAGATGAGCATGCACATGTGTGTGCACGCACGTGGAATCCAGATGTTAACCTCAAGTATCATTTCTCAGGAGTTGCCCACCTTGTTTATTAAGACAGATTCTCTCACCAGGATATGGAGCTCACCAATCAGGCTGGCCAGGAAGGTCCAGGATGAGCCCATCTCTGCCTGTCCAGCACCAGGATTACAAGCACATGCCACCATGACCTGCTTTTTTACATGGGTCATGGGGATTGAACCCAGGTCCTAGTGTTTGAATACCATGTGCTTCCCCTGACTGAGCTAACAATATACCAAGCAAATGGCTAGAGGGGTTGCAGTAGCCCTGATCTGGCAGCACCTGTATTTAAATCCACATTCACGGGTTGCAGAGAGGACTAGGTGTCAGGAGGACAATCCGTTTTATGAAATAAATGTGTGATGTGCTAAAGAACAAGGCTACCACTTACAACCCTCTTGTATCACGTGCTGTTGAATGTTCTTTCTTCTCAAAATGGGTCTCAAATGAGGCATTGTATCATGTGGCCCAGAGGAAGAAGCCAGTTCTGAAAGGTGAAAACCCGGGGTGGCAGAGGGAGAGAGGAACAGACTTGAGCTTGTCTGTCCCTGACTCTAGTGAACACTCGGGCTTCTGAGGAAGACAAGAATGGGGACTCCACCTGTCTGGGCTAAACCAGCACCTGCCTATGAGGTAGGGAAGGCCATGATGGCGTTTCATCATTTGTTCTACATTTGAAATTCTGCTACCACTGGCAATGTGGGCAATATCAGATTTTCTTGTCTTTGATGGAAAGAGCAGACTTTTTTGTTCTATTTATTTTATTTCCATATAAGGTCTAATGTATGCCAGCTCACCTCCAATTCACTATGTAGCTGAGGATGACTTTGAACATCGGATCCTCCTGCCTCTACCTTCTGAGTGCTGAGATTGCACGTGTGTACCAACACTCCCAGTTTACTCAGGGGATCAACCCCAGGGCCTGGTGTATGCCAGGCAAGCACTATACAAACTGAGTTATATCCCCATCCTCCTTTCCTGATTTAGGGCACAGATAAGAGAAAACAGGAAGGATCATCCACCCTTTCCAACGTCTAGGATCTTAGACATATTCTTTCTGTTAGGGCATATGGCAGAGTCATCCTAAAAGCTTATGGCAGAGGAGTACCCACAATGAACTACTTAGAGCAGTCCTAGGGTGAGGACAGGTCTGCTATTGTCTCCTCCCCAAAGCAAACCTGATTGTGTCCCTTCCTACATAAACCTCTGCAAAGGTGCTGAGCAGATGGACCAGTTGGTAAAGGACTCGCCTCACAAGCACAAAGGCACAAGTTGGCCACCAAAACCTTTGTGAAAAGCCAAGCAGTGGCACATACATGTAATTCCAGTGCTGGTGAGACAGTTAGAGGACACAGACCTCTGGAGCTCCCTGACTAGCCAGCCAGCCTGGTTTACTTGGGGAAATTCTTTAATGAGAGACCCTAAAGTTATCCTCTGATGTATACACACACACACACACACACACACACACACACACACACACACACACACACACTCATACAAACACACACAAACTTTGGGAAGGTTTCCTATCCCTCTTTAATTTTGAAACCCTGGTGTGTCCCTGTAGTCTGGCCCTGAACCTTACTGTGCTGACTTTACCTCTTTTGGACAGGACCTCTGCATGTAGTAGGTGTGGCACATCACAGGTGCTCAATTAATATCTCTGAGCAACTGTACAGATGAAAACAATATTTTTCTCCTGTGAAGTTTGCAAGCATCAGAAGGATGCAGAAAGAAGCTGTTATTCATTGATTAGCTTGAGCTGTTTGGGAGGCCCCCAGGCAGTAGAGCCAGGACCTGTCCTTGGTGCATGGGCTGCCTTTTTGGAGTCTGGAGCCTAGGCTGGGACACTTTGCTCAGCCTTGGTGTAGGGAGGAGGGGACTGGACCTGCCTCGGTTGAGTCTACCAGGCTGAATTGACTCCCCAGGGGAGACCTTGTCTTGGAGGAGGTAGGAATGGGGGGTAAATTGGGGGGAAGGCTGGGGGTTTTGGAGCAGGTAGGACAGGGGGATCCGTGGCTGATATGTGAAATTAACTTAATTATAAAATAAAAATATTTAAAAAAATAAAGAAAAAAGAATATAAAAGGAAAATACGTAAGTTAATTTTGATTTAAGGATAAAATGTAATCATTTCTGTAACAAGCTGTAATCTACTGTGAAAGTTATACTATTAACTAAAATATTTACTAAGTATATAAAAAAAGAAGCTGTTATTCTCATTCCTAGACAGCTAGAAAAACCACTGTGTGACTTCCCCTGGGAGACATGAATAAATGTCTATTCACTTTAGACAGGGCACCAACAACTGACCAAAAAGAAAAACCATCGATCCAAGTCTCACTAAACAAACTCATGAGTTTACTTGGAATGTCGTAAGCATTCCCAGTAAGGGATTCCTCATCGAATTGTGGGTTACTCAAGGCAGCTGCATGACTAAAAATCCTATCACAGTATCGGTGGCAACTCATGAAATCTCTTTCCCTGGAGCTCCTCGCATGGCTTTCAAGCAACTCAGCCAGTCACAGAGACTTTTCTTCCCAGAAGTTGTTACAGCTATGACCTTGCAGAGGGGCCTTTTGAATCTTGTAAGTTTCAAGAGCTTCCTGAGACTTGTGAGTTGTTTGCTTTGTGAATCTTAGGAGCTCCTCTCTTCCCTTCAGGATGGGATGTTTCCATTGGGAAGTGATAGCTACACAACAGATACAAGCTTGCATTGTACCAATGAGGATAAATTTATCCAACAGCTGTAACTGTACATATGCACAAATACATTTTGTGAAAATAGTGTTTGTAGCATTCTTTGAAATAGTAAAAGCCAAGATGCAGCACACACCTTACTCATCAGAAAATAAGGTAGAAAAACCATTGTTCATCCACACAGTGGAAGGTCAGTGGTCATCATAGAGAACACTGCTAGTTTTTATGCAGGTTCAGGAAGATCCCCATAGTAGAATGCCTAGTGTAAAAGCAAGTCACAGAAGGATCTTCAGAGTGATTTGGAGCAAGGGGCATAGGATTGATTCCAGGATTTTTTTGTTTTGGTTTGGTTTTTGGTTTTTGGTTTTTTTGAGACAGGGTTTCTCTCTGTAGCTTTAGACTCTTTCTTGGAACTCACTTCATAGACCAGGCTGGCCTTGAACTCACAGAGATCCACCTGCCTCTGCCTCCCAAGTGCTGAGATTAAAAGCATATGCATGCTACCACCGACTGGCGATTTTAGGATCTTTCACATGCTAAGCACAGGTCCTAACCCTGAGCTGTCCCTCCAGCCACTTACTTGTGATAGTTTTCAAGAACTGACACAGATTCTCTCATCTGCATGAGAAGTTTCTTGACATATAAACAGTAAGTGTGTAATTGTGGAAAGCTCTGGGGCAAAGGGCTGGAGAAGAAGCCGTGGATGTTTCACCACGCTTCCTTCTGAAAGTTTGGATTTAGGGAGATTGGGCAGTACATTTTTGTTAGCACAAGCTAGTTATTTTAAAAAACTCAGTTGTATAAAATATATCCCAAAAGAAGCTCATTAGCACAGTGGTAGAGAGCTCCATTATTTCTAATTACTTTTCCTTCTCAATTATCTTGAAGTTCAGTAATTCTTTGGAAATCTGGCCCACATTCTCTCTGCCCATTCACACCATCACAGCATCACAGAGTGAGTTTCCAGTAAAGGGGTTTCTGTTTAAAGGGGTGCTTCTGGGTCTTGGGAGACAGCTTAGTAAATTGCTTTTCATACAAGAATGAGGACATGAGTTCAGTTCTCAGAACTTGAAAAAACTGGGCATTGGGCTACTGAGATAGGTCAGCAAGTAAGAACACTAAGTGGTGATGCAGAGGACCAGAGTCCAGTTCCTAACACCTTTACAGCAGTTCACAACCACCTGTTAATCTAGCTCTAGAAGATCTGACTGTATATTGCATATACTTATTGAATATAGTTTTTCTTGTATTAGTTATAAGCTTTTTTAATTTTAGACAAAAAGAGAGGAAATGTGGTGGTATTGTGTTCCCCAAAATATTGTGTACTCTAATACATTTATTTTATCTAATACACAATATTAGAGTCTAATATTGTGTATTAGATAAAAACAAAATCTAATAAACAATATTAGAGTACACAAAAAGAGAGGAAATGTGGTGGTATTATGTTCCCCTAAATTATGTGTACTCTAATAAATTCAGGCTTCTGTGGATCCAGACACATGTATATATATATATATATATATATATATATATATATATATATATATATATATATATAACACAAACACACAAATAAATAATTATTGAGCTGTACATTGTGGTACATGTTTATAGTGTAAGCACTGGGGAAGCAGATACAAGCATACCCCTGGGCTCACTGACCAGCTACCCTAGCCACATCAGCAAAGTCCAGCCTACTAAGAGACCCCAAAAAAAGTAAGGTGATCTTACACACACACACACACACACATACACACACACATGCTTAAGTGCACACATAAAAGTGAGAGAGGAAGATATTCTGTAAAGCAAAAGCCCTCTAAAATGCAGGTGAGCACTCCAATTACCCAGTATAATAAACAGCACTGGTCTTCTTCCACACACCAAGGCTGGTCCATATGAAGTGAACAGGTAAGTCCCTCCCATGAACTTGCATCTCCAGAAGGAGAACCTATAAGGAAACAGGGTGTGTAGTCAATGCTTCCTCACACCTCTCCTTGGTGCATCAAATGAATTCCCAGGCTGAGTTGCCAAAAGCTAGTTACTCCAGAAATAAATACAGACCCAAGGCATGACAAATCTCCCCGAGATAGCCATATGGAGTACACCCACACTGTGTTTGGGAGGAAACAAGAATTATGTAACAACACACCATGGCATAGTAGAACTTGATTCCATGACTCCACAAATAATAAAACCACCCCAGGTGCTGCCTTAAGTGAGCTGTGACAGATATTCACTTCCTCCAGCTCTGTGACTATCCACCATCTGGTGCACCAACAGTAGGCAGGAGAACAGACCTTGCACAGAGCCTCCTTCCCAGAATCTTTCCCTGTGTGCTCTTTGCATTGTGTGTTGCTGAGGCAATGATGTGGCCATTCTTAATTAGAATCTCTCCAGAAACATGTTTCATCCTCTCCTCCCCTCTCCATTCAGTCACATTACCTTTTTTGGGTATTTCTACAAATCTTTGAAGCAGATGGCAGTGAACATATTTATATCCTTAGGTCAAATAAGGCCTGACCGGCAGCTCAACTCAGAACCGTACCTTGATGCCAAATAAGGGGTGATGGTGTGAACAAAAGACAGCTGTGTGAAGAGACTCTGAGTCTTCAAGTTAGAAGACCTCACCTGTAGCAGATCATGGAGCAAAACCATCATGTAGCAATCTCCTCTAAAGCTCAGTAAGATGTAGGGAGATTCTAAGAAAAGGCTTGTTAAGACTCAAGAAATGGGGGGGGGGGTGTAGCTCAGTGGCACAGTGCTTAGCACAAGGCCCTGGGTTTGGCCCTCAGCTCTGGGGTGGAGGAGATAAGGAGAAGGGGAGGGAAGACTCAGAAAATAATTCAGGAAGCAAACAACTCAGAAGTCTCAGGAAGTCTCTGAACCTGACCAGATGTATAAGAACCCCTCCCAACTAATATAAGCAGTAAAGACAGCTAAGGAGACAGACCAGCAAAGCTGCCTTGAAGAATCAGTGGAGCCCTCAGAAGGCCCTCTGACCGTTTGAGTCATGCAGAGGGCTCCAGGTTTCCAGCTTCAAGAGCTATCACCCAGGCTAGACTGAGATCTCAGTGGCTCGGCTACTTTTGAGTCATTCCTGCTCCTATAAATAGTCATTCCTGCTCCAGTAAATAATCCCAATAAATTCATTGGTCCCCCAGGTTGGATTTCGGTGGTATCTTTACTGTGGTTCCCTGTCTGGCATTAATAGAATACTTGTTGATGTCTTCATAACAAACTCATAACAAAACCCTAGCTGGGTCAGTGGCTCTTGCTCCAGATGTTTGTTTGTGTTTTCATGCTGCCCTGGCAGGTGGCAGGTGGGTGGGGAGATCCAGCCCCTGCAGAACGTGCATGTGCACCCTACCAGCTCTCATCATCCTCTTTGCACCAAAATCTCTGGCTACTCTCTTTTGGAAAGCACTGTTCCAGAACTACATGCTTGTTTGACAAAGCTTCTCATGCTTAAAGAAAGAAGAAACAATTTATGTTCGCACAGTGGAGACTTTGCTTTGCAGTTCCTTTAGTTAGTTCATTCTCTGACCATCGTGTTTTTACCCAAATATATTTTCCCTTGTCCTAAGGGAAAATATACATTTTACACACACAAATAAATAAAAGCCAAATTAGTCCAATAATCAGATAAGTTTAGAACCCCTGCTAATATAGATGACCTCTAGTGCCCTTTCAAAAGTTCACTTTTTAAAAAGTACTTATAGTATTATTTATTAATGTGTATTTTGTGTTGCTTGTAATGATGACATCATGAATAAAATTATTCTCTGGAGCTGTGGAGGTTCCTTAGCTCATAAAGTCATTGCCACATAAGCATACCTACTTGAGTTCACTCCCCAGCAGCCAGGGAAAAGAGTCTGGTGTGGTGGTGCATGCTGGTAATCCCAGTGCTGAGGAGGTGGAGATGGGTGGATTCCAAAGGACTGGCTGTCCAGCCAGCCTAGCTTACTCAGGGAGATTGAGGCAAAGAAGTGCTGCATTATTTTATGTTGCATTTGTTTAACTCTGTAAAGCTGTGTTACTTTGCCGACCTAAAACACCTGATTGGTCTAATAAAGAGCTGAATGGCCAATAGCTAGGCAGGAGAGGGATAGGAGGGGCTGGCTGGCAGAAAGAATAAACAGGAGGAGAAATCTAGAGTGAGAAAAGGAGGAAAGTAAGACGCCAGAGGCCAGCCAGCCAGCCATCCACCCAGCCAGCCACTCAGCCAGCCATGAAATAAGAAGGAAAGAAAGATATATAGAGTAAAGAAAGGTAAAAAGGCCAGAGGCAGCCAGGCGGTGGTGGCGCATGCCTTTAATCCCAGCACTCGGGAGGCAGAGGTAGGTGGATCTTTGTGAGTTCGAGGCCAGCCTGGTCTCCAGAGCGAGATCCAGGAAAGGCACAAAGCTACACAGAGAAACCCTGTCTGGAAAAATTAAAAAAAAAAAAAAAAAGGCCAGAGGCAAAATGTAGTTAAAGAGAAACAGGATAATTTAAGTTAGAAAAGCTGGTTAGAAACAAGCTAAGGCCAGGCATTCATAAGTAAGAATAATTCTCCATGTATTTATTTGGGAGCTGGGTGGCAGGCCCCCAAAGAATTAAAAGAAAAACCAACTACAAATACTGACACTGTACTTTTGAAGCTCAAAAAGCAGTGAGCTTAACCACCTTTCCTTAAAATAGAAAAAAATTAACCTCCCTAGGGTATTTCCTTATAGTAATCAAAAAAACAGACTAATACAGGAACCTGCCTTATTGATAGGTGCTATTGAACCCAAACCATGTGCTTATGTCATTGAGTTGTTGGAGTCAAAGGCTGGGCCCTAGCAGCCCTAAAAGGTCCTGGAAGCCCTAACAGGCCAATTAACCAGGCAAGGAATGGTGAAAAGCAGAAAAAGGAGACTTACTTCATGTGACCATACAGGGAAAGGAAGCAATTAAGAGGTTTAATGCTCCCCCAGTCACACCACGGTGAGAACTGTGCATCATTAAGCAGTCCTGGTCAAGGGGTGGTCCTGCCCATCACTGGCCCATCATTATCTCAGCTCCTGTCTCTCCTGCAAGGTGCTCTGACAGGCTGTCAGAACTATTTGAAATCTCTTCCTGGGAGACAAGCTCCCTCTCTGGCTGGTACTAGGGCTTCAGCTTTCAGTTTTCTTCAGCTTGATTCCTGGAAAAACACCAATTTCTTGGGGTCTCCTACCTCAAAAGTGTGATAGCTAAAGAAAGGAGCACAAATGTCTTCCCTCAGAATCTCTTTGCTCCCACCGGGATAGTTACAGAATGTGACCTGAAAATTCATTTGGAATCCATAAGAAAGAGAAAAATGCAGGACTGTGTCACTGACATCCCCAGGCTGCAGAGCTGTCCTCAGTGTCCCGTGCTCCCCAGGGAGTGGCATCAGCCCAAATGGCATTGCAGGAAGCCACACCTGCCTCTCTCCCTCCTGCAGCTCAGGAGCTAAGTTCTGCAGAGGCCCAAAGAGCTGCACAGGAAAGAAGCCAGCTGGAGACATCTGCCAGAGTCCTCAGTGTGTCCCTAGGAGCATCCCCACCAGGAGGCTGGTAAACAAGTAGCCACGGGTACTAGGAGGCCTAGGCTAACTTCTCTTGAGGCACAGACAGGCTTCCAGAGCAGAGAACTCCATACTCAACACCCTACCCCATCCTACCATGACAACCTCGGGTTTCAGCTGTGGCTTCCTGTGAGGGAAACCTGGTAGAACCCAGACTGCACTGTGCCCGGTCCCATATCTTCAGCCCCTTTCATAAGACTGACAGGCCCCTACTGAGAGCACTGTCCCTGGATCTCTGGCTAACAGGCTTCCTGGTGGCTGGGTTTCTTGTTTGGAGAAGTGAGTTTATAAATTTACAGGCTCAGACACATCAAAGGGTGTTGGTGGTCACAATTCCTGCTTCCCACCCCTCCTTACTACCTGCTGAGGAATCAGTTAGCCTGACAAGCCCCTTCTAGAACCTTCCTCAGGGGTCTGTAGGAAGAGACCCACAACTGTGCCATGTGGCTCTGATCCTCTTCAGAGCCCCTAACATATGCCGTCTCTTTCTGGCCCTGGGATCTGAACTCTCCTCAGAGGCCCCACCAGGCTAGTTTGTCTGCCTGCCTGCCTGTCTCTCTGTCCATGAAGTTAATAAACCTTCTACAAAACCCTTGCCTCCCTTGAGTCTCTCACCCAAGACCTTTGAAAATCTAAATAAGTGACAGGTGACAATTGGGTCGTGACAAGCTGCTGTATGGATGAAGTGTCCTTTGTTGACAGTTTGGAGACCTAGGGGACAGATGTAAGGAAGTCAATCCCACTTCTTTCTATTGCTGTGATAAAACGCTATGACCAAAGCATCAAACACAAGAAAGTATTTAATTTGGAATTTATGGTTTCAGAGGGTTAGAGTCTGTGATAACAGAGCAAAGAGTTGGTGGCAGGAACAGCTGAGAGTTTACATCTTGATTTGCAAGTTGGAGGCAGAGGGAGCTAACTAGGAATGGTGTAGGTCTTTTGAGACCTCACAGCCCACCCCCAGTGACACACCTCTTCCAACAAGGCCACATCTCCTAATCCTTCCCAAACAGTTCCACCAACTAGGCATTATGAATTATGAATTGTGGGAAACCCCTGGGTGGTGAGGACAGGGTATCCCACTCCTGCAGAGAGCCATGCTGACATTCTTGGCAGATGCAGCAACAAGCTGGTGGGCCACCCAATCCATGCAGTCATGGTGGGGGGGGGTAGCAGGTGGAGATTCACAACCCAGATGCTACATCTGCATGGAAATAGTTTATTATAATAGAGAGACAAAGAGAAGATAGGGAAAAAAAAGAAAGAGGGAGGAAAAGAGAGAGGGGGTTGAGGGGTGCACACCTTGTGGGAGTAGAGGGAGAGAGAGAAAAGTTTTTCTTTAAGAAATGACCTCTACATCAGGATACAAGGTGGCCCTAAGGGATGGTCAGAATACTAACTCTAGGGACCAAATATTTAAAGATATGAGCCTATGGGGTCATTCTCAGAAATAGGTTCTACCACCAGAGAAGGAACACCTCCACATCAGGACAGATGAACTTGCCAGCAAGAGTGAGAGCAAGCAGGCAAAAAAAGCAAAAGCTTCCTTCTTCCACATCCTTTTATGTAGGCTGCCACCAGAAGGTGTGGCCCCGATTTAAAGTGGGTCTTTTTACCTCAAATGATCATCAGTAAAATGCTTCACAGGTATGCCCAGCCACTTGGATTTAAGTTGATTCCAGTTGTGATTATGTTGACAACCAAGATTATCCATCACACCCACCCTGAACAAGCAGAAAGGCAGAAAGGCACCGGTAGCCAAGCCTAGACCAGGGCACAGAGCAGCTTGAGGGGTTCCCATGTGTTAGCATTCAGACCCACGCCTTGAGGACCCACCCAGCATCCTGACTCATCTTACTCATCTTATGTAAAGTCCTCTTTAAGAGAAAACCTCTCCCCCTTCTTTCTTTTCTTCCTTCCTCTCTTCCTTTCTCTCTCTTGCTATGAGGTAGTGTGCACTTCCTCTCTTCCTTTCTTCCCTTTTCTCTTCCTCTTCTTCTTCCCTCTCCCCTCCCCCTTTAATAATAAAACTTTCCACATGGATGCCATGTCTGCATAGTGCGAGTAACTTTCCACTGTTCCACGCTGCTGCCCATCCCTGTCTGCATGGCTTGTCTCCCTCACCCACTGTGGGCATGTCAGGGACCAAATATGGATCATGGAAAAGTACTAGCTAGGCCAGAGAACAAGCCCCTGCCCTAAACCACATGCCCCCAAAGATAAAGAACAGGTCAGGCAGGTCAGGTAGCATAGCAACAGAACAATGGGCCCTGACCACCTAGCAGCCTCACGACTTGCACATAGTCCTTCACCTGCATGACCCCCTTCACCTGCACATACGGCACATCGTGCACCTGTTCCCTCCTTCCTGCCCCCTCTCATGCTATATAATCCTTGCTGAGGAGAATAAAATTTGCAGCTTGATCAGAACATTTGTCTTGCTGTCTTCTCTCGTGTCTCCCCGTCCCTTTCATTCTCTCCCAGAGGTGGATCGCCCCCATTGACAAACTGCTGGCTGGTGCATGGGCATGTCAGCTCAAACCCCCCAAGGCCTCTTGTGTGCCATTTTACAAAGCCATGTCTGTCTAGAACTTCCTAAAAGCTGACCCTATTACTCAAGGTGTCTCACACCACCCATTGAATGTCTGTATGAATCCTGCAGTGCATACTTTACGACTTCCACAGTGTATCCTCCTATCTGGTAAACACATCAGTGCTTCTGTCTCTGTGTAGTGACCCTGACAAGAATTAAGATATTCCAAAGAGATATGTGTGCACCTTGCTTTGGCTATCAGACTGTTGATCTGGTTGAGACAATTGTCCCTACAGATTTGGAATTTCTCAAGACATAGAACTACCACCAATGAAGCAAGCCTCAAATCCAATGAGAAAGCATTTGGTTCCTCCTATCCTAGGCTTCCATTATAACCCACATTTCTTTATTCAGACATTCTTTAACTACTATCTTCCCCAGTATTACATTATGCTAAGTCTTGGAGCCATGGAGAAAAATGAATGTGACCCAAGCCTTCAGCGAACTCACCACACGACGATAGAAAAAAATGCTCCTATGAGTGCCACACCCTTACCATGTGAACCTGAACAATATAATAGGCCTGGCCTTGCCAGGCTCTTTTACCACAGGAGTTGGCATGCAAATTCCACTCCTTCCCCTGACTGCCTTTCTCTTCTCTCACTGTTCTTAACCTTGAGACTGGATGAGACTAAACTCACCTCCAACAACATACCCAGAGATGTATTTTCATGACAACTGTAAATTCCATCAAGTTGACAATTATCACATAAATAAGTCAACAAATGATGAAGCCAGGTGAAGTATTTCACACCATCAGCCACCAAAGATGTTCTACCTGATGTATTCCCTCATGGAGCACAGAATGAAGTAAGGGGAACTAACTGTTCTGAAGTCTATTGAGTTCTCCACCCGACCCCCAGGTAATGAATGTGTGATAGGAAGCACTCAATGGCTGCCCAAGAAACACTTTCATATCTTAGCACCTGATCATCCCTGCGGAGAAATTATCTCTGAGGGGTCTCTATGAACCAAAAGTTTCTTAAAAGCTTTGATCCATGCCCAGCAGCTACCACTGAAAACTAAAGACCACAGAAATCAGGAAACTCATAGCCATGGACAGCCCTTGATTCACATGCTACAAAGGTTTCCTGCCTCAGACTAGAAGGGGGTGCTTATCTGCCCTGCCAGGACCTGGGCTGCAATCTCAAGACATTAGTTCTAGAAACTGAAAATAATCCACGACAAATGATCAGATCAAGGGAGAAACTGTCAGTAGAGGAGTTCAATTAGAGAAGGGGGAAAAGGCATGTCAGCCTTCCTGGTTCAAAGCTGCGTGAATGCACGCTCCTCAAGGCAACAGCCTTTATAAGTTTACTTTCTCCACAAGTGCTGAAAGTTTCCAAAGCAGTCTCCAAGCTGTAACGTTGACCCCAGACTTATACTTCATATACTCAGGATAAGACTATACAGACACATTGATAAAATCTCTGAGAGTGGCTGTTCCTGTGTTCAATCATACCTGCCCAGGAGTCTGCCTCCTGCTAGGGTCCTTTCCAAGAACTGTTAAAGCAAGATAGCATGGAGATATGGGCTCCAATCACACAGTCCACATCCCAGGCACCTCAGGCCAGGCCAAGCATGTTACAGAGCATCCCTAGCACATTAGGCTCAACTACCCAGCCTCCATGTGCCTAACAGAGACAGCAGTGATACTGAAAAGAAGAAAGGCAGGGTTATTCAGTGCAGCCATATAGGGAAGAAGAACAAAGAGATCTGGTGACCCTCCTCCCCATGTCCCTACTCTGGGTCCTGACAGGATGTTCAAGTTTAAATGGAGGACAAGATGGTGTACATAGCTAAGCAGTCCTGGTCCAGTGTGGTCCTGACCATCGCTGACCCGTCGTTGTCTTGGCTCCAGGCTTTCCTGCAAGGTGGTCCATCAAGTTGTCAGAATTCCCGTTCTGGAGGATAAAGACATACATACACACACACACACACACACACACACACACACACACACACACACACACACACATATACAGAGAGAGAGGGGGAGTGGGAGAGGGAGAGAGAGGGAGAGAGAGGGAGAGAGAGAGAGAGAGAGAGAGAGAGAGAGAGAGAGAGAGAGAGAGAGAGAGAGAGAGAGAGAGACTTTTGTAGCACCAGGTTCCAGGCCTTTTCCTTCTCCCAGTATGAGACTCCTGGAGGAATTTTAATCCCCTAGGATTTATTTTTTCGAGAATCTCATATTTAAAGGGAGCGGTAAAAGTCCCTTTACCATTAAAACCTCCGCATTTCTTCAGGACAGTTGGATACATGGCAGAGAAGACCTGGAGGACCCATGGGATCCAAAGTATGTCCCACATCAAGACCAGCAACTGTAATCTGGGCTCTTGCCTTGTGCACTAGGAGCCCTATCCTGAATCTGCCCAGATATTCAGAATGGCTTGGACCAGGCAGGTGGTCTCCGAGGACCGCTCTCTGTTTAGGCTACACCAGCCCATCACACAGCATTGGAACTCATCTCTTTCCCTTGGAACCTTAGCTTCTCCCTTTCCCTTAGCTCTGTCAAGACCACTCAACCTTGCATTACCCTGGCACACAAACGCACAAAGGCTACCCAGCAGAGCTCAGCCCAGGGTATAGCCAAGCTCAAAATAATTTTAGCCATATCTACCCACTACACAAGCAACAAGAAGCTCTCAACTTCTAAGTTACTGGATTTTATTTTTCTAAATAACTTTTTTTAGAGTATTTCTAGACTTCAGATGCATGGAAGTTCAGAGCCAAATTTGTAATGAGCTCTTGAGCCTGCTGAGAAGCCTAGTTTATTAGTTACTGTTCTCATTGTCAAGGCAAAATAACTAACAAAAGCAACTTGGGGAAGTAAGGGTCTATTTTAGCTCACAATTGGAGGACACAGGTCATCATGGCATTGAAGTCATGCTAGCAAGAGCTTGAAGCAGCTGGTTGCATTATCCCCAGCCAGGAATCTGAAATCAAAGAATGGTGGTACTCTGCCCACTTTCTCATAGGATGGTGCTGCCTGCCAGTAGGACGGGTCTTCCCCCTGCAGCTGTCCCAGTCTGGAAAACCCTCACAGCCTAGCCATGGATGGAGGCAAGTCTCCTAGGTGATTCTAGACTCTGACAAGTTGACAGAATGAGCCACACACACCTGTGTATCAGCTTCACCTCTTCAGCATTTACCTTATTGTAAGACCATGACCTCAACTTCTTCAACCTCCTTGCATCCGTATATTTATAATACATGTACCTATGATGAGAAAGAGAGAGGGGGTGGAGCAAGCAAGCAAGGGAGGGAGAGGGGAGAATAGAAAGTGCAAAATGGCAAGGGTCATGAAGAGAAACTCCAAACCTGCTCAGCTTCAGCAGGCTCTCCATTCAGACACTGTGTTAATCTCTACCTTCCCCCATATCAGAAATAACACTCTTTAGGTTGAGCAGTCTGAGAGTCACTTCCTGGGGTGATTTATAAACATGAGTGATTCCTGATTAAAATGAAGTCATACATTTCAGAGAAGCCAAATAAAAATTAGAGACTAGCTCAGAAAGTATTCAGAAGTGATCAGACAACCAAGGAGAAGGAAGCCTGTGAATATGGAAAGGACATGCCTTCTGACTGTGTAATAATTAGCCCACCATCAGACCAGGAACTACAGAATGAAGCCAAATGCTGTGCAGAATAATTTAATGACATCTGAACCAAGGTCATCCTTGGATGCTTTGTTCTTGGGCTTTAGACCAGTTCATAAATGGTAGTTAATGGACCATTCCAAGGAGAATCTTGGCACACCTAATGTCTGTAGGTGACATTGTAGAATATGTGTCTATTCGTAGCTACATATACAAGGAAATCTATGAGCAGGTACTCGTGATACAGCTAAAACTATAGAGAACATTTATCCTTTTTCCTAAGTGTTTCTATGGACCTATTCCATGGTGATGATTATGTCTCCTCTCCTCTCTTCATATAACACCTGCTTCCAGAGCTATCAAAGATCTCCTAGTGCAAGAGAGTCCTATAATATAATACACCATGGATGGTGCATTAGTTACGTTTCTTGTTGGTACAATGAGATACCTTAAGCGACTTAAGGAAGGAGAGGTTTGCTTTGGCTCACATTCTCAGAGTAGAACCTGTCACAGCAAGGGAGGCATGGGGCAGGAGTGTGAGGCACCTGGTCCCTCTGCATCTGCAGTTAGGAAGCAGACAGAGATGAGCACTGTGTTGAGACCACTTTCTTTCATTGCAGGCCAGGACCCCAGCTTGTGGGATGGTGCAGCCCACAACTGAGGTGGGTCTTTCATCTCAATTAGCACAGTCCAGAAACTCCCTCACAGACAAGTCCAAAGGTGTGCTTTCATGATGATTCTGGGTGCTGTGTAGTTGATAATCAAGATTAACCCACACAGACAGCAATCTTGTTGGATTTCCTAGGACGACAAGCATTCTGTACAGTTCACAACTCTTGATTGTAGTCATTTCCAGATAGGCAACAAGACTAAGCTTGACAACACTTGGAAGGTTATCCAAACGACAATCCCTGTTCCCAAGGAAAGCATAAGCTACTTAGAGAGATGAAGTCACCAATCCCCCCTTTTGCCTTTGGGGTAACTGAAGCAAAGGGTCTCAGGACTTTGTTAGTGATAGAATCAGATATTGGATCCAGGCCTGAGCTTATGTAGGCTGTGGACAAGGCTCCTAGTGCCATCTTTACATCATTCAAAGATCATCGTTTATGTGATTCAAATTGCTACCCACTGCCGGTCTCCCCTCTCTGTGCCTGGAGGGTGGTTTTGCTACAATAAATGAGGGATCTTGAAGGTCATAAATATGCTAATTACACTGTCTCCTAGCTGTTGTACAATGCGTAGACGTGTGAAAGCTTCACGCCTTGCCCCATTCATACAAGTATGATGAACGATTCTATAATGGTAACAAAAGAAATGTGTAAGGACTCTGGCCCCAGCTTAGGTGCTCCAGACCTGTCCTCTTTGTATATTCAGAGCAGTGTAGGGGCTTACGAAAACAGAATCAGCCCTACTTGATGGCCTGAAAAGAACCAGAAGCTGAATCTCAGAAGACAGATGGACTCACCAGCTCTACAAGGGAGAGAGGTTGAAAAAAAGCCCAGCACGCTTGAGGAGTCACATAGGATGATAGGATAGAAAGCAGGTCCTATGGGGAAAGAAAGCTTCAAGAGAGCTCAGCAGTTGATGACCTCCTCCAATTTGGCCCAAGGCACTGCATTATGCACCACTTTAGTGACCCTGGAGAAGACCACAAGTCTCTGAGCTGAAGCATCTTAAACTAAAAGCCAGGTGGTAAATTGAATCATAGTAAGCATGAGGTGTCTTCTACAATAATCCCACTGAGTTTGATGTATTATAACTGGACATTGCTCTGTGGAGGAAACAGTCCAGATTTCCAGGTTGCTTCATCTCCATCAGAGAGCACAGCTGTATCCAATTCTTGGGAAATGTCCCAGGCAGGAGTAGGATCTGTGGTGGAAAGATGGATGACCATGGCCATGGTTTCTTAATGGTGGCTCAAGCTGTTGGATGGGAGAATATATTTCAATATGTGTCAAACAAATTGAGTCAATATCTCTTACTGAGCAATCTACTGTTGAGCTAAGAATCCATTAGTTGCTTCCCTGTCTCTACGTCACAACAGGTGACAGAAACAATGTAAAGGAGAAATATTTTATTTTGGCTCATGGTTTTTGAGAGCCTTAGTCCATAGTGGTGGTGTTATGAGACCCCTGATTCAAAAAAGGTGCAAAAAAGGAACACATTCTCCCAGACTTCTTCTCTGGCCTTTACACATGTGCTGTGGCTTGTATATACACACAAAACACCACCACCACCACTACCACTACCACCACCACCACATGAATTAAAAAGGAAGGGAGTTCAAGACAGAGATAGAGAATTCTAGGTTCCACTAATACCCAAGAGATTAATTTCACAGGAGTGTGGACACCAGGAGGCAGGGACCACCATTCCTGAAGGTCAAATGCATTATGCTAAATGATTTCAGGCTCAAAGGTTATCTACTCTACAATATGGATGCTAGCTTGGGATACATATTTGTACTGACAATACCATCATTCCCTAAAGGAGAAGCTCTTGGGCCAAGCCCACACACAAGCCGCGTGCAATAAATAAATATCCAAGTGACAAAAAAAAAAAAAGATGGGCAACAAACAAGAGTCTTGGAGTTTAAGAATGTATAAACAGATAACCTTAGTTTGTTACATTATTTCATAAATGTAATATGAATTCAATCCTCTTTTTGTAAGTTAGTAAATTTTTCATGTTGTTTTGTTGTTTGTTAGTAGATATTTAGTATAAAGTATTTCATTATATTAAGGGGGAAAATAGCAGTTAAGAATGCATGCTGTTCTTCCAGACGACCTGAGTTTAGCTCCCAGGACCCATATCAGATGGCTCACAAGTGCCCATAGCTCCAGTTTTAGAGGATCTGAAGCCTTCCTCTGGCCTCTGCTGGCATCCACCCACACATTACATACATATACAGAAACATAAATAAATAAAAACAAATCAAGTAAAAATGAATCCAGTGAGAAGGAGAGGGGGGAAGGAAAGATAGGATAGAAGTATATATACATATTTTATAAAGGAAGATTAAAAGAAAGAAATGCTTTTAAACTAAAGAATGACTTCAAATGGAGAAATATTTTTTTTGTCCTGAGATTAAATGACTGGATTTTTTCAAAAATGGAAGAGGAAACTCAGAAACTTCACAGGTGTCACAGAAGGACCAGGTAAGTAGCAGAAGATGCATGGAAAAGGAGATGTAAAGACAGCATTTGCAAGACTGTGAAAATTACCAAAATTCCTGAGGTGGTAATTGAGTACACTGACGAAAAAGTCCAATATAGTCCGCTGCTTAAAGCAATGAGGCTTCTTGGGCTGTGGATCTGATTTTGATAATAGTTGTAAGAACTGACTGGAAGGTTTTGTTTCATCAAGGTAATTATTCAAAGCTTTTTGCTAATCTGTCAAACTTCTAACTACTTGAGAAACTGAATTTTAACAAAATCATGATTTATTCAAAAATCCTTTTGGTTTTCTCCAAGCTTTGTCTAAATGTTACATGAAAAGCTAAACAAAAACCCATTATATTTAAGACTTAGGAAACTGTCCGTCTGAGTGTTCAACCACCAAAACGTGGAGGCTAAAACTCAGAAAATACAAGAGGTGAAAGGATAGCCAGTATTTGAGCCCTTGCTCTCCGTGGTCAGCTAAGACCAAGGAACAATGGGACCCCCACCCACACACTAAAAGGGTCATAAAACTCCAGTAAGTTGTATGTTCTCCCGACCATAGAGATCACAGAGATACCAGAGGGTGATGTATTACTTTAACCAAGCAAGTTCCTGACTCAACCAACAGTTGGCACAAGTGGTAGAGGGAATTACTCCAGTCCCTAAGAATAGCCCAGAAGAAGCATCACATCCCATAATAGTAAAACTGAGAAGGTTAATTTTTGAGCTACCAACGAGGCCTTAAATACTCAACAGGAAGCTATAATTGAAAAGTAAAGGCACTTGGTAATACAACAAAACAAAATTCTTCCAGGCCATAGTCAAGATTCTCATCCTGACCAGGTTAAGGCAGAGGGCTGGATGCTCCTAAACACCCACAAAAACAGTCACTCAGTGACCAACTTCAAACTATGTCAAAAGGACCTTACCAGGTCTTAATAGGTAGTTCAATGTCAAACTCCAGCCAGTCCAAGACAAACTTCACACATCCAAGATAAAACCATGTTTTGCAGAAAGCACTCACCCTGCTAGAAGAATAAACCAAGGAGGACTCAGCTTCCTCTTCAAAAGAGACACCAAAGGCCAATTCCAGACAAGCAAATTTGTGGAGCCATAACCCGATCCACAGCTCCTCCATTTGGAATTCTCCAAGTGAGTGTTTTTATTATACCAATGCTTACCCTTAACCACATCCCACCATTAAACACAAAAATGCTTCCGAGGTATGTCATTCTTCTACCTGAATTAATTTGTCTGGCTCGGAGTGAATAAAGCTTTCCAACTGGAGAGATAGCCTTGTGGATAGAGTGCTTACTATGTAAGCATGAGAAACTGAGTTCGAATCCCCAGCACTCAAGTAAAAACCCAGCTGTGGGTGCATGCCTGTAATCCTAGCACTGGAGACTCAGACATGAGGATCATGGGATTTGCTGGCCAGTCAGTCGAGTCAAATTGGTGAGCCTCAGGTTCAGTGAGAGATGCTGTCTCAAAAATACAAGTTGAAGAAGATGACGACCTCTGACGTATGCACACAGGGATGGTCACATGCACTTGTACACATGTGCATACATACATGAAGGCACACACAAAACCCACACAGACAAAACAAAACAAACAATTACCCGAGTTCCTGTCTCCTCTATTGTTGCTGGGGAAAATCTCCATTCACACCTGTACCTGTCATACTCGTTGTCAGACTCACCCCGCTCTATCTGCACTTAACCTCCATCTTGGAACCACATCCCTAAACTCTTCCTTCAAGTCTCAAGCCATAGGGAGTACACACACACACACACACACACACACACACACACACACACACACACACGAGGGGATCCCTGAGCAACGGGTAGACACTAATTGATCACATCTAAGACTGTTTCTTGTCTCGATTCTCTCCTGCCTCATGAGGCCTTCCAGGAAAATAATAAAAAGAAGCCTTTGCCTCCCCAGCACAGCATGCTGTCCCCTGCCTGCTCTCTTCCCTAGTAGAGCATTCCTTCATGCCAGACCAGCTGTTTTGCTTCTTGATGCCACTTTTTCCAACCATCATTCACATGGGTAAAGCCACGGTTGGCCCCTCTTACCCTCCTCACAAAATTTCTTTATGTGTGTACATATGCACATGTGTGCACAAGTGTGTAGAGGCCAGAGCTTGGCCACAGATGCTACCCCTCAGGTGCTGTCCACTGTGTTTTTTAAAACAGGGTCCCTCCTTGGTCTGGGGCTCAAAGAAGGTTAAATTGGCTGGCCAGGGAGCCTCAGTGATCCACCTATTTTTGCCTCCCCAATGCTTACAAGCATGTACCCTGAAACTCAGCATTTCTGTACTTGGGTTCTGGGAGCCAAACTCAAATCTTCACACTTGCAAACAAGATTTTACCAACCAAGCCAAATTCCAAACACACCAGTACGCTTCTTACATTGTTCTACATGGTCAGTGACTGTCTCCTTTAAAGTCTACCTAGGATTCTTCCAGAGCTCAACAGATTATACTTCTGATGGCCACACAGCACAGGACCAGGTCCCCAAAAGCCATTCTCTATCATTGGATCCAATTGGAGGAAAATGGAACCTTCCAGTCAACAAAATCAGCTATTACTAACGCCAACAAGCTCTCATCCTCAACCCAGCCAGCCTTCCATGCCCCACCAACATAAACAAGATGTCAAACTATAAAAGCCAACAATTCTGTCTGCAGTTGATACTCTAAGGGGGTTTCTAACACACCTCTCGGGGCCTCTACATGTCAGTCCCTTGGAATGGGCCACCACTTTCAGGCCACCAGTTTGCAGCCCCGGTCTACCCAGCACCCCTGTGAATCTCTACCATAGGTAGGTCCTGCATGTCATCCTTGCAAAGCTCAAAAAAGCTGCTGAATAAAGACAGTTTCACACAGATGTCAAAGATTTAACACTGCTCCTGTGTCAGGAGAGAATTGTGGGGAGCAGATGATTCTCCTGAGCTAGGTCTGACTAAGGGCAAGACTGCCATTAGACCAGGCTGTTGTTAAGCAACTTAAGTTCCGATTGTAATTGTTGCAGAGCATTATAACAAAGAAGCACAGCCTAGCTGCCTGCATAGTATCCTGCCCCCATATTAGCAGCCCTTTGGGACTGGGGTAAAGGCTCACCCAGTAAAGTACTTGTAGCACAAGCATAGGAACCTGGGTTTGATATCCAGAACCCACATCAAACAGGCAGGCATTGTAGCACATGTGTGTACACCCAATACTGGGGAGGCAGAGACGGGTGAATCCCTTGGGTTCACTGGCCAGCCAGCCTAGCCTGATCGCTGTGCTCTAAGCAGGTGAGAGACTATCTCAAAGAATGAGGTGGATAACATTTGAGGAATGACATTTGAGGTTGATCTCTGGCCGCCACACATATGCACATACATGTGCTTGGACACATACATGAAAAGCAGTACTTTAAAAGGCTCTGTACAGACAGCGTCTCTCCTCTGCCTTACCCTCTGTGGTTGTCATCACCAGGAATCTAATGAACTCTCTACTTGGCCCTTTTTTTCTGCATGTTTCTGTCCTCACTGTCATTCCCACACTTGGACATTTTTGCAAGGACAAAGGGAAGGAGTCATCAATGGGACAGTGTTCGGCAGGAGCTGGAATGGGATCGAATGTGGCAGTTTAGAATTCTGTGTCCTGGTAGTGATTGTTCAACCATATGTTTTTCAAAGTTCTCAAAACTATAACTTTTTATTTTTTATAATATTTAGATATTTAGTGGTCTCTTTTTTGTTTTTTGTTTTGTTTTGTTTTGTTTTTTGTTTTATTTTGTTTTTTGAGACAGGTTTTTTTTTATGTAGCCCTGGCTCTCCTGGATCTCACTCTGTAGATCAGGCTGGCCTCGAACTCATGGAGATACACCTGCCTCTGCATCCTGAGTGCTGGGATTGAAGATGTGCACCAACACCACCCGGCCTTTTCCCCTCCCCACCCCCAATCCAAGTCACTGTCCTTCAGGTTTGCTCTGGATCCCACTCACCCCACCAACTCATGTGACCCAGAAAGTTTAGTCACCCCTATTAAATTCTTAAAACTAGATTCTTAAAATCTTGCAAGTTATTACAGAAATAAAAGCATAACACAAAAGACAGATGAATGGATACAAAAAAATGGAATTACAAAGAAAATAAGGGATCTGAATAAAGCAAGAGACTTAGTTTGATGTACCACACAGTAGTAGAGTCAGGGGAAATAACATGCAAATGATAGCAGGGAAATCAGGGTCCCTGTGGAGGTTCTTAGTCTCCTTAATAAAAACGAGTTAAGAGCAGACTCAAACAGAAGCTCGGGGGCAATTTTATTCAAGTTTAAAAGAAAACCCCCCAGATCAGGCAAGCTGTAAATCTCAGCAGCTGCCTAGAAAAGAATGAAAGAAAGAAGGGGGAAGCCCTGCTGCTTGAGTTGAATGGCATGGAGCTAGGTCACATGGCAGCAGGCAGCCACGGTGGGGAGGGGACATCAGGGGAAGAGCGGGTAAGCCCAACACATTAGGGAAAGCAACTTAGAGGAGAGAGAAAGAAGAACATGGAAAGGTGTGGACTCCTCCAGCTTGATGAACTCTTAGGGGAGAAGACAATGGCATGTCTCCACCTAGAGGAGATGCCATTCTTGACTGTAAACTGTAAGCTCTGACAAAGTAGCCCTAAAATCATTTAGGAGGTGGGCTGAAATTGGGGAACAGATAAAATGGACTTTCACCATGAAAACCTAGAGGTCCAGTTTCAATGTTGTTCACCAAAAGGGATCAACGTCCAAACTGACCTTCTAGTCTCCACCCTCAGCCGTTAGGCAGGAGTAAAACCATAACATGTAAGAGACTGGGGAGGTGGCTCTGTCAGGAAAACGTGAGGACCTGAGTTCAGATCCCCAGCATCCACATAAAAAGCCAGGCACAGCACCGCATGTATGCAATCCTTATGCTGGGAAGCAGAGACACGAGGGTCCCTGGAGCTTGTCTGCCAGCTGGTCTGGCTGAATTGATGAGCTCCAGGTTCAGTGAGAGACCATGTCCCAAAAGAGAAATAACAATTAGATGGACAATTATTAAAGAAAATACCCAACACTGACCTCCGGCTTCTACATACATATACATAGGCATGTGTACACCCCCACCCCACCATAGAAACACATACACATACAAATGCAAAAAAAGTAAAGGGCAAATTTTACTTGTTTTAAAATAATTAACTATGTGTACCGTTGGGGAAGAAAAGTGTAAGTTAGAGACCTGGCACCATGTGGCAAAGCCTGTTCTGCTGCTTGGTTTTTTTTTTTGTTTGTTTGTTTGTTTTGTTTTTTCGTTTTTAATACTTATTTTGTTTTTAGTTGTATGTGTGTACATGTGTCAGCTTGCAAACCTGAATGCAGGTACCTGTGGAGGCCAGAAGAGGGTACAGGTCCCAAGGATCTGGAGTCAAAAGGAGTCAGAGTCATCTGAGGTAAGTCCTGGGAATAAACCCTGGTCCTCTGCAGGAACAGTGCTCTAACCAATGAGCCACCCCTCCAGGCTCTGGTTCTGATTCTTTCCCAAGCTTACACTGAGCCCTTAACTACACACCTTGTGAATCACCAGGGCTCTCTCTAGCACCCAGATGCTCTTCCTGGTGGACACAGAGGGCCTGCCTCCCAAGGCAGCACAGCTTTTGCAGCAGCTTCATCCTCCTAACTTGAGACAAATGGGTTTCATCACTCAGCTTCCAAGAATGTGTTTGCTTACGACCCAACAGGAGACCTAAATGAGAGCTCTCCAGCGCAATTTTATCCTTTGGTTTTAAGAACAATTTTACAATCCCTTTATAAAGCCAGCATGAGACTAAAGATGCACACAATCTCAGTAATGGAAAAGCAGAGTGGCTGAAGCCACATGGTTTCCCGTCTTCCCATCGAAGGATTACTTTGGGTCAGGCCCACGCTAGCCCAAGCGCCTCTCTTCCTGCTCCCAACCAAATAAGCATATCAGGCCCATGCTGGAAAACAGGCCAGCATTTCTGCAACATTGCAATTTCTACCCAGGGATCTTTCTGACACAGTGTGTCAAGCAAATTAGTTTGTCAAGTAAATTAAAAGCAGCTGCTAAAAATGCAACCTTGAGCTGAGTGGAAGTCTGAGTGATCTCACCTCTTCTACCTGCACTGACCTTAAGGGGAAGCCACCTTCTCTAGGCACCCAGTGCCCAGGAAAGCTCCTGGCACACATCAAATTGCTAAAATTATATATTGAATGGACCAATCAGTCAATGAATAAAGCTGTTGACATATCTGGATATAGAGGGGATGTGTGTGTGTGTGTGTGTGTGTGTGTGTGTGTGTGTGTGTGTGTGTGTGTGTGGTGTGTGTGTGTGTGTGTGTGTGTGTGTGTGTGTGTGTGTGTACATGCAGAGGCCAGAGGTCAACCTAAGGTGTCATTCTTCAAAAGCCATGCACACCTTGTTTTTTGAGACAGGGTCTCTCATTGGCCTAAAGTATGCCAAGTAGGCTAGACGGGCTGGCCAGTGAGCCCCAGGAATCCACCATCTCTGCCTCCCAGGAGCTGGGATAAAAGGGCATGCCACCATAGCTGGTTTTTCTTGTTGCTTCATCTTATTTTTTTAACATGGGGTCTGAAGATCCAACTCAAGTTCTGATGCCTGCATGGCAAACACTTTACCCACTGAGCTCTTCTCCCAGTCCACCACTCGCTTGTTTAGATAGCTTTCTATCAAATTGCCGAATGTACTAGTTAAATGCATAGGAGACAATGAGAAAAACCAGCTCTTCCCTTAGGGTAAGTCGGGGATGTCAACATTTTTTTAGTGAATATATGTATACATATATATAAACGTGTGTGTGTGTGTGTGTGTGTGTGTGTGTGTGTGTGTGTGTGTGTGTGTGTGTGTGTGTTCCTGAGAACCATGAAGACTTCTAAATGGCCTTCTCCTACACGCTGTCTTGTCTCTGTGACTCTGGGTCTCTTAGACAACTACGAGAGCATCTTGACATCTAGCTAAATGTGAGTGAAACTGATTACTCTCAGAAATTAAGATCCTTCACCAAGAGGTTGCAGAGCCCCGAAAGGTTCAACTGACATGGCCCTGCAGCATCCAGGCTCTCGTCCACGTCCACTAACTCTGTTCTGTGCCATGTCAGCCTATCTAGGCCTCCCCCACACACACACACACCCTTGGCACAGTATACACTATGAAAACTTTCATACCAAACATCAGCTGTATGATAAGATTCACCAAACAAAAACAGTGAGTGTCTGTGGAGCCAGACTGAACAATTGATCACCCTATGGAACTCTGACTGTGTGCCAGGCACCCACATGTCCTCCTAAGGGCCTTGTGTTACTCAGACTTTTCATTGATAAGATGAAAAGTTTGACAGACACAGCTTGTGGGAAGAGGCTTCTTGTGGTTCAGGTTCAAGGACTTCAGTCTGTGGACCTCGGCTCCATTGATTCTGGACCCGTGACGAGGGGAACAGCATCACAGAGTGAGGACATTGGCAGGCAGGAGTCACAGGAAGAAAATACAGGAAGGGACCAAGGCCAGATACAGTCCCCAAGGACACCTCCACATTCCTCCACCTACCCCCCCAGCTTGTCATTGCCTCCCAGCGACGTCATCATATCAGGAGTTGTCACAGTACTGAGGCCTATGGCAGCCAGGCCCCCGATACACAAGTCTGGGGGACTGTCTTACACACAAGCACTCCTGGGACAATGTCCTCCCCCAACAGCTCCTGCACACTCTAGGAACTTGGACTCCCCCCATTTTGGAGGGCTGGGGAGTGTTGGGGGCAGGGTAAGAGGTTAGTTGTCTTCTGCAATCCCCCATCTTATTTTTTAAAAGAGGGTTTTTCACTGAAACTAGAGTCACCATACAGAGGGCTTGCACAGGTTCATTCTCTCTGCCAACTAAAAAATTAAAAGGCAGTGACAGGTATCAAACTTTAAAGAGAGGATAGGGATAAAGAGAGAGAGAACAAGGAGCACACACAAAGTCTCTGCAGAACAGAGAGGGGCTCAAAACTGCAAAGGTGGAGAGAACCAGCTCCACAGAGTTGTCCTCTGACCTCCACGTGCACACATGTCGCTTGTGTCCCAAACTCTCTCTCTCTCTCTCTCTCTCTCTCTCTCTCTCTCTCTCTCTCTCTCTCTCTCTCTCTCTCTCTCTCTCTCTCTTTGTCTCTCTCATGCACACGCACGTGCACACAATTTTTTTTTTTAAGTCAAGCAACTGCAAAGCAGGAAGAAACTTGTATAAGAGCTAAAACAAGCCCCACAGGGTAAAGGGGGCTGAACTACAAGCCACCAACTAGACACCAAACAGTGGCCTGTGAGACCCAGGCAGTTTGGCCACCAACAGTGAACACTTTCAGGACCTGGTTGGGCCTTCCAGGCACTTTACTTCAGTTTCTTGGAATTGCCCTAATAGACAAGCTTTGTTAGGTCAAGATGCTTTACTGCCATCTGCTGGAAATTTATGGTAATGAACACCCTGCCTTCCTGCTCCTGTACATTGAAAGGATGAGGACATCCTTTCTGTTTCCATGACCTCCCAAAACAGCATCACCATCACAGGACCAAGCATTCAAGTCATGAGCTATGGGGAAAGTTCATATTCAAACCATAATAGGATGATCCTAGCAAAGCCCCCTTCATGTAATCTGAAAGCTGTGCTCTTGGGCTCCCACAGATTTCCATGCCCCAATCGTGGGCTGGAAAGAGACAGAGAACCCAGAACCTTTTTTGTGTGTATGGGGGAAGAGGGGTGGTGAGGGGGTGGAGTCAATTTGAAAAATCAGCTGTATGATTGTAGTTGTCCCCCAAAACCTTGCCTGTCCTCAGTAACCCTTCCGAGTCCATCCCCCAAGGCCTCTCAGATCCTCTCACACCCTCTGGTGTAGTCTCCTTCTGGATGACTGTGTTCTGCTCCTCTCCTCTGGGGCTTCCTTCCTTGAGACTCTGGTTACTCTGTGTGTGCATCCATCTCTCCAGCTCCTCCCACACTCCTCTGGGCACACTCTAAATCTTTCCTTAGCCTGTGGCAGAAGATCAACTCAGTCCCATTCACAACCCACCAAACCAAACTGAGAGACCTAGACAGCCTTTTCTGCTGGGACTGCAGGTACAAGGGGGAAAATCAGTCAAGGTCCCTCTGTATCCAGACCTGGGGAGAGGTCTGAGTCTCTGTCCCAGGAACTGAGTTGGACCACCCATTCTCAATAATCCTTAAAGCAGCCAAGTTAATATTGAAAAGCAGAAAGGTAAGAGTCATTCAATGTGGCCACACTGGGAAGAGGGAGACCCAGACACACAGGCCCATCTTCAGGGTTCAGCACTGATGTAAGATCTTTAACAGAGGGCCAGAGAGATGCATCTCTATACAGCCGCAGTCCAGTGCTGCCTGCCCGTCACTGGCCATCATCGCTACAACTGTGATGTCCAACAGGCTGGAATCTTCCCTGGAGGAAAATTTTCACTCTGGCTGTCCAAGTTTTCTCTCCTCTCGGCATGAGATTCCTGGGGAAATTCCAACTTCCTGAGTTCTTCTGTATTATAGTCTAATAGCCACACTGAGAGGCACAAGTTATCTCTGTATAATATCCTTATTCCAAATATGATCAAAATATATTGTATGAAATTCTCAAAGAATTCATAAAAGCATGTTTTTTTTATTTTAGATTTGTAGTAAAACTAGAGTATATTAACCTTATTATACATAACTTGATGTATGTTTCCCTTCATCATTAAACTGATAATGAACAAATATTCAAACTTAATAAAAACAACCTTCATTCCTGCAGGCCCTTTAGAGCTCTGCATCAGGACTGAAGATTTCATAGACTCTGTGGGTATCAGAGACAGTTGACTACAAGAGAGCTCTATGGTGTGTGTGGTTTGCCTAACCAGAATTTTCTTCAACAATAAAGGTGAACATGGGGCTGAAGTGATGGCTCAGTGGTTAAGAGAAAATACTGTTCTTGCAGAGAACCCAGTTCAGATCCTAGAACCCATGTCTGATGGCCCACAACCTCTGTAACTCCAGCTCCAGAGAATCTGATGCCCTCTTCTAGACTCCATAAGCACCCTCACTTGAGTGTACACACACACACACACACACACACACACACAATTTAAAACATAAAAATGAATCTTTTAAGATGTCAGTGTTCCTAGGTACTTTCTAGCATGTCACAGTCCCTGCCACCCCTCAGGACCTGAGACCTTCCCTGAGTCTCGCCTGTCTGGCACCAGCTGAGGCAGGAGCGCTGGTGGTCATCATGGAGATTGCTGAGCCCCTTCCCTTGGATGGACAAAGAACTGAACATCCAGGAAAGACAGGAGACCAAGCCGCAGAGAAAGGGAAGGTGACAGCCTAAGGCTGGGGGTCGCTGGGTGGACGTTAGCTTGGGTACTTTTAGGGTCCTAGAGTTCTCCCCTTTCCCTTACTGTTCCTGTTGAGATACCAGCTCCATGCTCCGGTGATCTCTCATCACAGTGTCTCCCAGGGAGCCCATTTCCACTGTCCTTGTCTACCTAGCTCCCTCTAACTCTCAGCCTCAGAGTTTATGACTCTCACAAGTTGTATTGAGTTTGAGAAAGCAGCTTTTTCTGTCTGATGGGCTGCCACTTTACACTACCTTCCGAAGTCCTTGTCGTCGACACCTGTTCCCTGGAGGTCCCCGTGATGGAACTAAGGTTATGGGAACATCTGAGATGCTTTTCTTCTCTGATACCCCTCCCCAGGAAGACACAGTAGACAGCCAGTATGTCACCATGAAGAAATTCTATAAAGGGGCTGGAGAAATGGCTCGATGGTTAAGAGCACTGGCTGCCCTTCCGGAAGACCAGAGTTCAATTTCCAGCATCCACATGGTAGATTACAACCATTTGTAACTCCAGTTCCAGAGAAATCAGTACCTTTTTCTGGCCTCTAAGGGCACCAGGCATGCAAGTGGTCCACAGGCATACATGCAGCTAACAAACACACACAAAATAAAAAATAATAAACCTAGAGGGAAAATCTTTAAAAAACAGTAGAAAAAGGAGCTCTAGCCAGAGGGTTCTTGCAGGTCTTCTGAGTTCCTCCAAAAGCCTCTGGCTGGGACCTCACAATGTGTGTGTGCACGTGTATGTGGAGGACAGAGGATAACCTTGTTCCTCAGGCACCATCTACCTTTCATTTTTCAAGACACAGTGTCTCATTGGCATAGCACTTGCCAAGTAGGTTAGGCTGCTTGGACATGGAGCCCCAAGGATACACCCAACTACACTTCCCCAGCATGGGAATTACAAGTGCACACAAGAACACTTGACTTTTGAAGAATTGGTTCTGAGAGTCAATCTCGTCTCTACCCACGCAAAGCCAGCGTTTTACCCACTGGGCTATCTTGCCAGCCTAAGCTCACAACTTTGCAGAGCTGAGGCAGCTGGTGCTGGCTCCCACCCCACAGTGGGCACAGCTTAGGCGAAGAGTGACACCAGCAACACTCTTAGTGGGCCGGCCAGGGACAGTATGGGGCGGGGAGGATGCATGGGGAAGCTGCAGCGTAGAACAGGTATATTTCTGACTCAAGGTTTTCAGCCCTGAGCAAGAACGGGAATGGAAGCCATCACTGGGGAGGAGAGGAGGAAGGGTGGTTACAGTGTGCTTCCTGCCCCGACCTCTAAATGAGAGAAGCCCAAGGGTCCTCGGCAATCATTTTCCCTTGGGCTCCTGTTACCTCTTAGAACTGACTGGCCACAGCCAGGGATCACTGGGAACCGCAGGATTCTACCTCAGGCCAGAGAGTCTAGGCAGAGCCCATTAACTATTCCTCACACATCTCCTGAGTGATTCAAATGTGCTGAAAGATTTCAGAAGCCCTGCAGCAAAGAGGAGCAAACAATAATCTTCAGATGGCTTCATTCGGGTCTGTCTTTGATGTTTTTAATTCAGGTTTTACACAGTTTGGGCTGAAGAGATGGCTTCATAGGAAAAGCACTTCCTGTACAAGTCTGAGGAGTTAAGTTCTAGCCCAGAACCTTCATAAAAGCTGGGTGTTGTGACATGCACCTGCAACCTAGTCCTGGAGGCCAGAAACAAGTGGGGCCTGGGGACTTGTTGGTCAGCCAGTGAAGCCAAACTGGCAAGATTTGGGTTCAATGAGAGACCCTGTCTCAAAGAATAAGATACAGAAAATTACTGAACAAGACCTTCTGATGTTGACCACTGACCTCCATGTGCAGGTGGGGAGAAAAGTCTTATGAAGTTTGGCATAACTTTGTCCAGGGGCCCCAGGACTGCAGGACATGCCTATCCATGATGCTTTCATTGTTGTGCCTTGCCCTATGCCCCACCAGAGAGAGAAAAATGAATAGGACACAGTGGCTGGCCCAGGTGAATGTGTAGTCACTACAGACAGACAATATCAGAGCACAGAGGACCTGTTCTCAAATGAGGAGTGTCACCAGTGAAAACAGCTACCCAGGCAAGACAAGGAAGGGTTCATGAGGGAACATAAAAATCTGCTTTTTTTATTATGTAAGTATGTATGTATGTATATATGAATGTTTGTATGTATGTATGTATGTATGTATGTATGTATGTATGTATGTATGTATTGAGACAATATAGAGATAGGAGCAGGAAGATCTCTTTTAGGCCAGGCTGGTTTTAGATCACTCTGTGGCAGAGGATGACCTTGACCTTCTGATCTTCCTATCTCACCTCCCAAGTGCTGGTGTTACAGATGTGGGTCACCATGCTTGCTGTATGCAGTGCTGGGGTGAAACCCAGGACTTCACACATGCTCGGCAAGCCTCTGCCCACCATGCCACATCCTTTGCCTCTCCCTTTTCCATTTCAGTCTTAATTCAGGAGTTATTTTTGTAGTCAGTGGGAGTCTGGAATCTGATTTCCCTGTTTCCATTTGAAGCAGCAAATGTCCCAACAAAAAATATTAAGTGGTCTTTCTTTTTCTTATTGTGCAAAGCTACCTGGATCAAGTGTTCCCAAGAAGCCTCTGAAAAGAACCGGGTCCTGAAGAGTCTGACACATCGTCCACCTCTAGGCTGTGCCCACCATCCCAGGGGCCCAATAGGGGAGAGCAAGTGGTCTCTGCTGGCCTGGTCTATTCTTTTGTCTTTCCTTTCGTAAATTCTTCTCTGTGTGCACAAGCATACATGGGGGGTTTACAAGTGTGTGACGGTGTGAACAACCATATAGGCATGCTCATATAAAGAGCTGTGTGGAGGCCAGAGACTGACCTTGGGAGGTTTTCCTCAATCACTCATGAGTCAAAGTCTCTCACTGAACATAGAACAGAGCTGGCTGGTTACCAAGCTCCTGGAAGCCACCTGTATCCTCCTCCACAGCACGAGGATTACAGGTGTGTGCCTCAGATTTTCACAGGACCAATGGTGATCCAAATCCAGGTCATCATACTTGTGTGGCAAGCACCTTATCCACCTAGCCATCGCCCCAGCCAGTCTGTTAATCATGTATTTCTTCCCATTCCTCCCTTCCCCCTCCCCTCTCCTTGCCCTGCCTGCCCTCCCCACTTTTCTCTTCTTGTCTTTCCTGCCCTGTTTCCCACCTTTCTTTTCCTCCCTTGTCCCGGGTGGGTATAGACTTAGCCTTGAGGCCTGTTGTGATGCATAACACAGTCATCAAAATCCAGCTGTTCTCCAAGAGAATATATATATGGCTGCCTCTGTCACATTTTCTTTCCCTGAGCAGGGTGGGCTGGGCTGACCTCTGATCTGTTTAGCAGAGACAGAGAGTCGGGACTATTAAAATCTACAGCACCTTGCTTGGCTCTGGGTGATTCATGGCCACTAATCCCTGTGGATATATTTTTATTTTCTTAGATATATTGGATGTGCAAGTGGTATATATTGGAAAAGCCTGTTGTTTATTGACACGAGACCAGTAAAGACTCTGATTAATCTTAAAAATAAATAGAGCAAAGTGGAAGGTCACACTCTGGATCAAGAGCTCCGATTATATCCAGGATCGCTAAGTTATTTATTTCCAGCTGAGAGAAATCCTCCCCGTGGAGGTACCAGGAGATGGATGGGGATTAACAACACACGAAGTGTGTGCAGGGCTCTGCTTGCTCCATTTTGGAATTCTGTGTTGTCCTTGACAAAGACTGCTTAGTTATGCATACTGCTGCCCTGCTATTTAACCCCAAACACTCTGAAGATGGACTTGGGGACAGGGAGAGAGGCATGATGGTTAGTATTAAATGTCAACTTGTCACTACCTGGAGTTGCCCAGAAAGAGAACTACAACTGAGGAATTGTCTAAATCAAGTTGGAATGTGGGCATGTCTATGGAGGACTGTCTTGATTGCTAATTGGGGTTGGAAGACCTACCCTGAATATGGTACCACATTCCCTGGCTTTAGGTTCTGAACAGTAGATGCATTTTAAAAAATGCTAGCTGAGAGCAAGATACAAGCAATCAGTAGGCTTGTATTTTTCTCTGCTCCTGACTGTGGATGTGAGGTACTAGCTGCTTGAGTTTCTGCCTTGACTTCCCCAAAATGGTGGACTGTGAGCTCGAAGTGTAAGCTGAATAAACCCTTCCCTTTCCCAAAGTGGCTTTGTAAGGGTATTTTATCACAGCAACAGAAATGACACTAGAACAAGGGGTCACTGGGACCCTTTGTCCCTCTTTCCAATGTGGTCACACTGAATATGTCTCCTGTCTCCACTTTTCTCTGTTACTTGTCTGTTTAATTGGCATATTGAGGAGTGGTAGCTAAGTCTGGCTTGTTAGGGTTGCAGGGCTCAGACTCTGACCCTAACAACCCCAATGGCAAGGTGAGACATAAGGGGACTGTCAAAGGACCACAGAGTTATACAGCACCAGGGTGTGTTAATTAGTACCCGTCCCATTTCTCAGAATGGCTGAGCTTTGAGATCTAACATGACAACTTACTCACATTGAGAAATGGGCCATTATTTGTTGTCTCTTGTCTATTTCTTCCTGAATTCTTTAAAATAGTCATGATGATATTTTTTCATGGTAAGTAGCCCTCTTCATCCAGCTTAGGGATGGATTAATTGGGAAACAATTAATAAATTGAAACAGTAAATATTCTGGCATCCTGAGGCTGCAGTTCAGTGGTAGAGCACTTAACTAGCAGGCAAAGGACCAAGAATCCCATCCCCCGCAGAAGGTAAAGCAGATAGATATTCAAGACATGAAATGTGACAGTTTGATATAGGTATACCTTGATTGATTGCTGCAATAAAATTAGCATATCTCTCCCACAGTTCCTGTGTGTGCATATGTTTGTGTACATAGAACTCTTAAAATCTGTTCTCCTGGAGTAATTTCAGTAAACAATAGAAAATTATACACAGTCACCATGAAAGGCTGTGTTTTAATCAGCTTTCCTCAGAGTAGTTCAATGAGAACGCTGTTACTGTACTGAGGACACAGTTCAGTCATTAAAGTACTTCCTGTGCAAGCTGAGCCATAGAACCCACGTCAGGCACAACAGTTCACACTCATAATCCCAGCACCGGGGAGGCAGAGGTGGGAGGATCCCTGGGCTCACTGGCCAGCCAGTCTAGCCTAATCAGTGAGTTCCAGGTCCATAAGAGGCCCTGCCTTAAAGGAAGGGGGATGAACTTTCTGAGCCAACACAAGAGGGTGTCCCCAGACCTCCAAATGCTTCAAGTGTCCCCTCAAAAAGATTCCATAAGCAGATACATTGGAGAAATATTACTATCAAAATCCCCACTCTTAAGGATTCATATACACAAGAACCATGTAAGGGCTTGAAGAGGTCTCATAATAAAGAAACCTGATGGACTTTGTGGATGACCCTTTCTTAAAGATATAAATGCAGAACTCTTAGTTTGTCACCTCACTGACCCAGGGTCCTCAGAAACACTGGAAAATGATAAGCTATGACTACTGACAGTTTGTGTTTCTGTGAGTGACAAAGGACTGTAACAGTCTAGAACCTAATCCATGCCAGCCAATCAAATGGATAAAACCAAGAGAAACAGAAGCAAATCCTATGAGAAGGGTCCAGCCATCACAGCTGCAGTATGATGCAGGGAAGAGTGAAAGGGACTCACCACGAATCACGTCCCAACAAGCTCAGCATCATAAATGCTCCAATTGGGTTCACCTCACACTTCTTCACCCATCCTCCAAACTGCCTCGTCCCCTTTGAGCCCCACTTCAGTTAGTGACACTTCCAAGCCTTGTAGCCCTGTGTGTCCCCCTCCTCGGAGCAGTCCCTACACTTGCCTGTCCTGGGTCCTTACATGTGGCTTAGTGTCCTCCTCACTCACTAGTCTGAGCCAACATCAGTCACTATCATGTGCAAGCTGGAGGCAAGTCCCAGGCACCCAGCCATCCTCCTGCCTCCCACATCTGTCCTTTCCACCCTTCAACCAGGCCACAGTTCTTTGTTCCTAGGGCTTGAGGGATGGCTCAGCAGTAAAGAACAATCACTGTTCTTCAAAAGGACCTGAGTTTGGTTTCCAGCACCCAAGTGAGTCAGTTTCCAACCACACGAAACTCCAGCTGAAGGAGATACGATGCTGTCTTCTGGACTCTGAGAACGACTGCACTCATGCACATACTTCCACACAGACACACGAGACACACATAATCTAAAAATAAAAATGACTTTTAAAAGAATGATTATGAGGGCCTTGGGAGATGGCTCAGTCAGCGGGCCTGAGGCCCTTAGTTTGAAGGGCATGAACCCATAGAAAAACCCATGTGCAGTGGCACATACATGCAATCCCAGGCCTGGAAAGACAGAAATGGGGGTCCCTGAGGCTTGCTGGCCAGGTTCAGTGAGAGACCCTAGCTCAAAAAGTTAGGTGGACAGCAATTGAAGAAAACAACTGACATTGGCCTCTGGCCTCTACATACATCCTTATGTGCACACACTCACAAGAACATATACATGCATCAGACGCACAAAAGAAGGAAGAAAAATGAGAAAAATGACCAGTTATCATGAGACCATATGTTAAGGGTCTTTAGAGTGCTTTGCAATGAATAATTTAAAATAGAAGTATTAAGATGCCTGACACAAAGGGCTTAAGCCCCCCGTCTCCAAAATTCATTTCTCATTTTGGTTCTTTATTTCTTAATTTTCTGAGAAAGTTCTCACTATGTCACTCAGAATGGCATTGGACTTGTGGTTCTGCTGTCTCTGTCCCCTGAGTCCTGGGACACAGGTGTCCACCCCCATGCCTGCTTCCAAAATTAATTTGTATTTCTCTCTGCAGCGTCAAAAGAAAAACCATTCAAGTTAAGACAGTAAAAGCCCATAACGTTAATAATGTACCTCAGGAAAATACTAAACATAGCCTCAAAATGAAATCGGAACAGCAGCTGCGGGACTCCTGTGCCTCCTACAAAATTATCAAAATAACTCAACTCTCACCCATATCATTTGTGTTTCCTTCATCAACGATGAAGTTGACCCGTCTTATTTCCCTCTCTGCCCTCAAATCTGTCTCTATTGTTCTGT